>NC_056735.1:351147162-351373267 GCF_019279795.1 Protopterus annectens | reverse complement strand
TCCAAGGTGGGACATTTTAGGGACTCACATCAGATTTTACAGGCGACACATACCCACGGTCACTATATAGCATAAAACTTCACTTGTTTGCCTAAATAAAAGCTTATTGTTGTAGCAGTTTGGTTGCTTATTCTGTTTCTTGTGACATTTAGGTATTTCAGTTACGGAAATAACCATTTCATTAAATACGGGATATCATTATGTCCTACAATCTTAGCACATTTGCCGTTTTTAATATTTTTTATCGGGACACAACTGCCCATGGAGGGACTGCCCCTCGCAAAGTGGGACAGGTGGTAACCTTAGTCGCTACTCCTATGTCGGTGCGGCGCGCTGACATGCTGCGGTACACCTTCTCTGGGTATGCCTGCTGACGGTGCATTGCGGGACAAACACGGTGTTACGCGTATCCTTTGTTCCTTGGACGGGTACACTTAGGGCTTCGTGAGTTGTATTTGCTTCTCCGTTTTGTTGGGACGGGTACTATGTTGCATACTCTACGTGCGTTTCATTCTGCACGGGCCCTGGCTGCTGCCATTACTATTATGGGCGGACCGTGGCAGTCAGCACATTAGGTTGCTCATCGCCTGCCGGATTAGCCACGCCTCCGGACGCATCCTACTTGGGCTCGCTCACGTACACTACGCACGTGTCTGTGGTTGCGGCGCGCTCTCATTACTATGCATATGGCGCTACTACGCCGACTATTCACTGCACCGCCGGCGCAGGCCTTACACCGGCCTTGCGCCGAGCTTCATGAATCCCAGGGATAGTCTCCACCATTTTTGGCATCCCCAGTTCTTAGGACCAGAGCCCATATTAACTTACAAGACAGGAAGGAATTTTTTAAAGGAATGGTTTAAGTTTTTTTTTTTTTTTAATTTATCCCATAGACAATTCATGAAAAAGGTATGATGTGGAGCATGCCGTCAATGCTGGGATATTTTTGAAGGGAGCTTTTTGAATTTTAGAAAATTATTTAAAATCTAAGGTAGTGTTTGAGAAGGGTAACTTTTTAACAAAGTTTGTGGTTTATGTTGCCAAGTGTTCTGGGTGTCCTGCCTTTTATGTAGGCAAAACTGAGCAGAATCTCCAGAAGAGAATATACAAGCATCAATACAATATTATGAAATGTAATGAAAATAGTGCACTATATAAACATTCAACAATTTGTCCTCAATACAAAAAAATTGTTTTTGCCATATTAGAGCTGGTTAAAATTAACCCAGGGGTGGGGACTCTAAGTTACTTTTAGAATCAAAGGAGGCTAAACGGCAATTGAATTTACATGCCACACATTACCCTGGTATTAATGAAAGCATCTCTATTTATTCATTGTTGGCAATGAGGGCTAATGGTTTTTGATAACAGGTTTTAAACTTTCTCTAACATTAAGTTTTAAATAAATTTGTTTGAAAATTTTAATATTATGGCATTTGAGACAACATTTTATGTTTAAGGTCATTTTTGGTTGTATAATGAATAATACTTGCATGGTTTTAAACAGATTTTTAGACTTTTTAATGGTTAACTTATTGTTTAATTGTTAAAGTCAATTGGATTTGTGACATTTTTCTATAAGAATGATTGTTAGTACATGATGAAATGGATTCGATGAAGTCCAGTTTTATGGACAAAAGCACTTAATCCTGTTTACTTTTGTGTAAATAAATGTACTGAGGGGAACTGAGCCATGGATTTATTTTGATGTTGTCTGCTAGCGTTACCTATTCTGAATAATTTTAGTTGCCTCAATAATGCTAAACCTTTTGTGTGATTTAAGTTAATATCTTTAATCTCTGTCTTACCACAAATACTATGGCTGATATCTGAAAATGTGCCATAGTTAAATCTCTCCCTAAACAAAAAAGTCTTATTCTACCGTTTCACTTCCACCTCATCTCAATCTTTGTCAGCCTTTGCAAGATATTCAAAAAATAGTCTACTTTCAGCTCACAGACTACCTCACTAAATACCACCTTCCGTCTTACAAGCAGTATGGATTCTTTTCAGGAAGGAGCACCTCAACAGCCCTTGTTCTCTTACCGATTACATCTTCATCTCACTGAATAAGGGCATGACATCAACTTCAGTTTTTATAGACTTGATTAATCATACTTCCCTTCTACTCCACCTGACAGAATTCATCATTAGTCCCAATGCCATTCCTTGGTTCAACAGCTACCTCTCCCATCGGCACTTTACAATTGTCAATAACCCTAGTGCATCCTACACAGCCCCTATATTTAAAAGATTTCTTTAAGGTTCCATTCTTGTCCCCCTTCACTTCTCTCCATATACAATAACAAACTTCCAAATAATTGCCCACACCTTCCCATTCTTTTTTAAGCCTATGATATGATTTTCCTCTGATCTAGCTATTATCTATCCACTTTACAATAGGACCTGCAAGCTGCCTTTCAACGCCTTAGTTATTGGATGTCAAGAATAAACTCATTGTAAACTCATCAAAAAATAAAGAAGTGTTTTATAACCAAGTAAAGGCTGAACAGATTCCATAGACCATCACAATCTATGATTTTAACAATACTCTGCTAGAATAAGCATCCTTCTTCAAATACCTAGACCCTGGCTACCTCTTTCTAAGCTTCAACCCTCTCCTCTTCTGTGTGCAAAAAATATCTCCCTTCCTCTCCTTCAGCACCAGAACAGCAATAGGTAAAGGAATACTCCTTCAAATCGGGTTTGACCTCCCTTATATTAGAAGCATTCTTCAAAAACACCTTCATTATCCAGTCTCTTGAAAACAAAATCTGCAGTTTTATTACTCATTTCAAGAAAAAAACACCACTGTATAACACTTTAAAAAGCACACTGGCTCCCCGTTAAATAAAGAGCCACTCTGCTTCTTGGCTCCTAACATTTTAAGCTCCTGCATGAACAAGCTCTCCCATTCTAACCTCAAAATGTTTATGACAAATCCCCTCGTACATCCTCAGAAATCTGTATCACTCAGGCCCTATCTCACACATCCCACCTTCCAAGCTATGTACCTCATACAATGCCTTATTAATTCTGAGACCAAAACCTTGAGAATACCTACCTAAAGAAATGAAGGATCCACCCAGTCTTACATCGAGTTTTGTACTTTTCTAAAATCTCACTTACTTAACCAAACAAAATGTACTTGCTTCTTTTCAGCTCATATAACTTAATTTAACTCTCTCTTACTTTATCCAACCATCCACTTACTTCCTGCACTGAAGCTCTAAGCACATACTGCAAGGTCACTCTTCCTTCCTAGACTCCAGAATCACTTCAGTCTCCATATTTAGTCCTTTTCTATACCTACATCCTCTGTACTGACTATGTAGGAAGACATAATGCATAATAAGCTTCACTTTTCAAAATGATATACATTCTTTTATATTATTAGCTTTACCTTATATGCGGTGGTGGTGCTGCTGTAGCGTTGTCACCTCACAGCAAGACGTTGTCCCGTTCGATTCTCAGCTAGAGCGTCTTCTGTGTGGAGACATGCATGCGTGAATGGGCGTACGTTTGTTGAAGGTTGTGCGTCAGGGCTGGCTCTCGGCACGTAAAAATCTACAGCCAATCATTAGCGGACCGCAGTTCCGCTGTGGCGACCCCTAACCAGGAAAAGCCGAAAGATACAACAACCTTATATCATACAGTCCATTGTTTATATTTCTCAACTTTTTGTAACACTAGTTCTTCCTTTACCATGGGGTGAGACTGAAATGGGTCAGAGTTGATCAGTGCTCTACCCATACATGTCAACTGTCCAGAATTTACAGAATGTCTAGACTTTTGCCTCCTATTTTTATTTCTTCATAAAATGTGTGATTTTCTAGAAAATTGAGGATTGAAGTAATTAATAACAGATGTCTGAGTTTCAGACTTCCTTCAGAAATTGCACAATAATGCAATACCTGTAATTCTAGCAACAGTCTAAGATTATCGGGGCAATATTTAAAGTCTGTCATCAATGTGGGGTCTTTGCCCCCCCCCCCCATTATTATTAGCTATGCCCAGAATTATTGTGCTAAGACATTGAAATTGTATTTAGCTGACTACTTAGCTGTATTTTGAGTGAAGCTGAGTTTCTTCATGAAATAAACGTATGAGTTTCATAAAGTGAAAATGTGCCATGCCTAGAGGGTGTTGGTCTAATACCAATATAAAATTCCATGCATTGACTGATTAAACCTTTTTAAAGTAAAAAAAAATAAAAATATGCCTGCACCCAGTTAAAGAATGATTCTTTTAATGCAAAGTCAGCAATGACCATGTGGTGAAAGCCCATCTCACTGACTGTAATTCTAATTTAATTAGCTAAATATACAAAATCTGAGGATCTGCAATGTCAGAGGCAAGAGTTTTTCTGAAAATCAAGTAGTATCTTACTATAAGGTTGTGCTTAGTATGACTGAGTAGGAGGGAGTGGGGCACAGCCCCCATATGGGGGCTGTACAAGGGGCTTATCCCTTGCAAAATCATTTATTTATCAAAAGTCTTAATGAGTTTTGCAGGTGTTGGGGGTAACATTCTGCAACCTGGCTTTAGTCCAAAGAATATTCAATGAAGAGACATGATTCCTTCAGTTACGTATCAAATTGTACATTTTTAAATAGAAATCCTTTGCATCACCCAAAGTTTTGAAAGGTTTTAAAGGTTTTTAGAGACAGCTTTTTATGACTTGCCATTAGTCCAAGTGATGAGATATGATTCTTCCAGTCACTTGTCAACATCATACATTCCTTTGCCCTTCTGTCTTCTTTGTGATATTGAATGTTGGTTGAGTTATGTTAAAAATGTAATATGCATGTATCAAAATTAAACAACTATTTACATTTAACCTTAACTGCAGTGCAATGTCTACCCATATCTGTAAAATATAGCTACGTTATTATGGCTAGTCCATTTCCATAAATACTGATTTAACACACATTTTGACAAAGTTTTGCCTTCATTGCTTAGTTTTCAATAAACAAAACTCAAACGTGCTTGCCTTAATCCACACCTGCAATACTTAGAACTGACGATATTGTGCTGTGAACCGTGCAGGCATAGACGTATTCCTCTCCTTCCGTCATTTGAGCAAGCAGTTAGAATTCAATTAGCACTTAACTGCACCCAGTGTCAGTATTAATTGGTGTGATTATTGCAGTGTAAAAAGTATGTGCCTTTACATCTGCACTTCTTAGTGTTCCCAATGACAGCCGCTCTGTTTGTCAGCTCAAAATGCAGACTTCAGAAAAAGAAAAAAAAAACTTTCTCCTGAAATAAAGTTAAAAGCTCTTTAAGCGTTCACATGGTTTAGCATTTCCTGAAGTAAGGTATCATTTCAGGACAGAGTACTGTGCGCTGAGATAATTCTGCTTAATGAAGAATCTTCCCAGGGGTACAAGAAGCACTGACAGGCTGTATATTATGAGGGAGCTAAAGATAAAAAGGGCATTAGCATTAGAAGGGTTACTCATTTCAAATCAAGATTTGTATTTACCATTTGAGTACCTGCAAATTTAGAAAGATGACAGCAGATTGTTTTACTCTAAAGTGAGTAATGAGCAACAGTTAAGCCTCGGCTATTGTATTTATGACTTGCATGTTATGAAACTAGCTGAAAAATGACTTTCAGTACAAATGGAATATTACTCCTACAGTATGATTGCAGACAGAAGCACACAGAAGGAAATGCAATTGCAGACAGTAAAATAGAACTATGTGTTATTCCAATGATGTCAAAATACTGAGTGTTGTATGAGTTATTCAGCAATTTGTTAAATCCCATGATGTGAAGCACCATATCTCCACCCAGTGTATGGAAGACATAGCACCTCCAGCATGTAGCTGTGTGTGTGTGTGTGTGTGTGTGTGTGTGTGTGTGTGTGTGTGTGTGTATACAAATGTGCTACTTGTTTTATGCCCTTTCTCATTCTTCCTACTCCCCTTGAACTAATGCAAACCCTTTTGCTAGTTCATCTGTATGTAAATGAACAGCATTATCTTGCTTCCTACTCTCTAAAGCTACCCTGTAATCCTGAGGGTTTACTACCTATCTTCTCCTGCCATTGTAATAGGCAGGCACCTTACTAAAACAAAATGTCATATGTAACCATAACCTCCTCCATTACAGCAGCATTGCTTCAGATGGAAGCTACAAATATTTGATACTGTTTCATTTCACTTCTATTAGCATGAATTGTGTCTCTGCTATCTGAAAATATACACACTCTTTTACCATTCCATACCTGCTCCCAGCCACTGAAGTAGACAGTCTCTAACCATTCCCTGCACTCTATCTTAAAATTAAAGACTGTTACTGTTGCCATCTTTCATCCTAGATCAAATTATTAGTCCAAAAACAAATAGAGACTATTATCCAGATCCCACAGTACAAGGGCAGAGAGGAGGGTTTTGCTGCATGACAGTCCTTCATTAAGGATATTAAGAGTTTGGCAAGGGAGAAAGGGAAGGAAAGGAAAAGTTACAGCAAAACAGGTCTCAAAACTTTGACTTAGAAAGGCACGAGGGGTGATCAAGGTGGTCTCCCACAGGAAGGGATTGACATATGCAGTGCGTGGTGCATGTAGCAGTACAGCACTGACAAAGAAAACAGCTAAGGTGGCAGCAAGTAGGACTTGAAAAGTGACAAAGAGATGCCAGAAAAAGGGATCTGGATATAGAATTCCCAGAAGTGTTACTTGCAATGGTAGTCAACATCAGAGCTGCAACTAGAGTGGGGCGAAGGGGGCAGGTACCTTGGGTGCAAGCTCTCAGGGGCCACAATCAGCAAGTGTTGATGGTATGGGAGTGCAGTACCAGTACTGATTAAAATCATGAGGAAATATGGCTTCATAAATGAACAAATGCTGATACTGCATTTGTGGTCACTGCTAAAGCACTGAAGTGCTCTCATTGTGTGCTGCTTTAACTATAAACTGTCACAAGCTGCTTGTTACATTTGTAGCAAGCAGTACATTTGAGTTGAGGGTTCACCAATTCAGGGAACTGCACAGGGTTCCAGATGACCAAGCTATTGTTCTGGTCAGCTTATAATAAATGGGGTGCTTAACGAATATAATAACTGTCTGAGCATCAGGCTGAGGAAAAGGGCCTAGTACTGGTAGGAGAATGGGAGGAGACGTGAAAGATAAACCAGCCCTATGCTAGGGACAGCCTACATCTTAACCCAGAAGAGATGGCTGTACTTAGTGTAGGACTGGAAAGGTACATCTCAAACATCATACCTTTAAACCAAGATAGAAGGGGCAGTGAGTGTCACTGAAATAGAAGAGAGGGTAGGTATTCAAGCATCTACAGACTCTGGAAACTACAGACCCATAAGTCTCACTAGTCTCATATGCAAACCTATGGAAAGAATTATCGTGGAAATGATTAGTAATGACAGGAAACCTCCAGACACTGGACCCAACTCAGTTTGTTTTTTGTCAAGGGCAGGTCATGCCAACTCAGCTTGGTTGACTTCTTTGAGAAGGTCACCAAAGCAGAGGATGAGGGCAAAACAGTTCACACTGCCTAACTTGACCTGACCAAGGCATTTGACAAAATACTGCAATGGGGCATTGTTGACAAACTCAAGAGGTTAAGTATAAACCCTTATGTCACCAGGTCAATAACCAGCTGGCTCACAGATAGGACCAAGGAAGTTAGAACTGGGGAGTCCATCTTTACACAGAGGCCAGTCACAAGCAAAATCCCTCAGGAATTGGTCCTGGGACAGTTCCTTTTTGGCATTTACTTCTCTGAAATCAAGGCTAATGTCAATGGCCTCTTGCTGACTAAATAATTTCAAATTAGGAGCAGTCGCAGAATCCCCCACTGACACAAATTTTCTCCAGGTAGTTCTGACACAGACAAATAACTGGTGTCAGAGCCATGAACTAAAACTAAATGCCAAGAAGCGTGTAATAGTATATCCCTCAGGAAGTCATCCACCCCTAGTGACTATCATATTGTCAACACACCCCTAAGCATTGACCTAGTAGTCAGGGACTTGGGGACACACATAGACAGTAATCTAGCCTTTTACCATCACATGTCTAACAGTAGTGAGAAAATCTTTCTATGTTGTGCAACTTATGAACAAAGGTATGGTATCTTAGGGAAGTCATTGCTCCACTGTATTCGGCATTCATTAGACATGCGATTGAGTACAGTGATCCCTTTGATGTGTACCCAACCATGCACATTCAACAATTAGAACATCCACATAGGTTCCTCACAAAAAGAATACAGGGCATAAGTAACTATATCCTATGCAGACTGCCCTATGCCTGTATTATGTCTCCTACAGGCTGTTGAGGGGGGATCTATGCCTGGTATAGAAGGCATTGTCAGGCCCCATCCTGATGGACCTCCTGCATATCCAAAAAACAGACAGCACCAGAATTACCCTCCATAAAGACTTAAACCTTGCCTGTAGGCATAAATAGGACCTGCTGGAGAGACAGGTATGTATCCCAGAGACTACCCCTTCTCTGGAACAGGCTTACCATCCATGTGAAACAGAATTCCTCCTATTCAACCCTTGGACAATTGGATGGGGAACAGGAAATTCATCCCAGGTTAGGCACCTACTGTATGTCTCTAATGGACACAGGCAGCCTGTAAATGGTTCATCTGCCAGACCACTGCTTGTAAACGCTTCATCTCCCAAGCCTCTGCTTACACTTATCAAGGGTACAAGAACTTGTCTGAGATTTGGGATGCATGGATATGCTTAAAAAGGCCATTGAGGTCATTAGCCTAGTAATCAGCTACAAATCTATGAACCTATGAAGTAGGCAGAATAAAAATAATGGATGCAGAACATAACAAGGAAAAAAAGAACAAAAACACAAGGTTGACTCTGAGAATGGGATTTAGTAGTATTGCTTCCCAGTACAATGAGTTTGTGTTGGAAGTAGAGATCTGCAAGGCCTGCATCAGTGATGCAGGAATGGAATGATGGACATTGCTGATATCACAAAAAGACAGGACAGTAACAAGAAGGGGATTGGGTATGAAGGTGCCTGAGTACAGGTTGCTTAGAAATGATAGAGAAGGGTGAGGTAGAAGTGGAGTAGAGTAGGATCATATCATTGCAACAATGCCAGTTCCATCAGATCTGTTTTTGTTGGATTACATACATTAAGCAGTATTTTCAGTTGTTGCCAGTGAGATTTGTGTGGAGTTTAGTTTTGATATATGTGGCCCATACCACTCAACATCTCGGGTCAAGAATTCTGGACAGAATGAAAACTAATTGTGGGATAAAGGCCCAAAATCAAGAACTGATTTTAAATGTGAATTGGGGTTGACATAATGGTTAAGGTGCTTACCTTACAAATATAAGGTGCACGGTTTGATTCTCAAATAATCTTAAAATACAAAGTCATACGTTTAAAATGGTCCACAAGGGCAGCAAGCCTAGTTCATAGGTGAATACAAGGCTAGCTGCCCTGAAGGACCATTTTAAGCCTAACTAGTAACCCAAAGTCAGACTCAAACCATGTGCCTTGGGTCTGTGAAGTGAAGATCTTAAGTATTATACCAAACCAACCCCCCCCCCCCAAAAAAAAAAAAAAGCACAGAACACGGACAAGAAAGGATGGGGTGTGAATTACTAACTTACAAATCTATAAACTTAGAAATTTGTTACCATACGAGAGTTTACATTAGTTTGTATTTTCTTAACATTAAGGCTGAAACCCAAATATATCCATCCATCCACCCACAACCTCATTAAGGCTGAAACCCAAATGTCTGTCATTATTTAGTAACTTTGGTCCTCTGTGATTTGCCAGAAAACCACAACTTTTATGAGCAGCAGATCAAAAATCTGAGTCAAAAATGTGAACATTCTGTGAAATTCTAAATAGTTTAGAGGTATATCGTCTATCGTAGGGTGCATTAGTTTGGATGGCTTAAGTGTGAGATAGCAAGGAGTGTTAAGCACATGATGTGTTTATTTTCACTGGATTTGTAGAATGAGTATATTGTTTTCTGAAGCAGAATGCTTGACATGGGGAGTAGGAGGATTTTTTTAACTTGGAGATCATTGTCCTTTTTCCATGGTTGTGAACCCAAAAGTTAGAATATATAAGTAAGGGTGCTGTGGAGGGGGCAGGTGATTTTGTGTCCCGACAGAAAACACATTTTGTTTACTTTTGCTAGTGAATTTTTGATTATTGGGGAACTTGTCTGATTCTGAGTACCATTAACAGACTGGTTTCATTAGTAATGGATTTGGTGGTTATGGATTTTGTTGGGTGCCCATTAAAAGTCCATGGATGGTAACTGTGATCCTCAGAACAGTTAAACTTAAAGTGTGAATGGCAAGAATATATACTAAGTGCAGATTGTGGTATCTCAAAATTATTTTCTTTGCTCTGAGGCACAGTGATCCCAGAGTTAGTATATATACATAGCAGAGGTGTGGTGGGTTCATCAGTGGGTTCAAGGGGATAAACTATCTCCTTACAAAAAACACTTGAAAGGTTTAACAGGAAGTTTCAGAATTTTCTGTTTTTTGTTAGAAGTCTAGTTTAATTCCTGAAGAGTTAAGATTTATAGTATAGGGTCACAGATTTCTGATACAGAGCCAGCTTCATTATGCTCACATGTACTCAGATGGAGTAACACTGGATCTACAGAAGGCATCAAATATGAGGAAGCAGAGGAGGAGGAGCACCATAATGTGAAGGAGACAAGGGAGTAAGTAGAGTCAGAATGCACATTAAGTGCAGCAGCAGCAGCAGCTAAGATAGTGAGAAGTGGATAGCTTGTAAACCAATGCACTTTATAATCTCCAGGCACATGGGGGTGAATAACAGGAGAAAGGAGCAGGGCAGGTAAAATAATACTTACGAGGGATCTGAATCTGCCAGAAACAGACTGGGAGATTCCATGTTCCATATTAAAGAAAAAAGGCAATATATGCAAGAGTGCATCAGAAAAGACAGAAGACTGAACATGGCCTTAATCAAGGTAGAGGTGGTCATGGATGTCCACATGAAGGTGCCATTAACCAACACTGTATCATACCTCTATGTGGTTTAGAGTTGGCTAAGAGTAAAAATGCAAAGACATCTGTATGAAATTTTAGGGGAAGGAATTATGGTGAGCTGGGAAAAGGGTCAAAGATGAGTTAAGAAACTAAGAACAAATGGCTGGAGTACTCATGAATATAGTTAAGGGTTTGAGAAAGAGGCAAAAAGGTAAAAAAACAGAAGTAGGCCAACATGGCTTTATAGAATGAGTGGTTAGAAATTAGTGCAAAAATGTAGGGCACATGAGCTGTAGAAAGAAGGAACTGAGGAGGTAAAGGAGACACGGTACAACAAGAGCAGTAAATGTAATGAGGGCAGCAAATGTGTAAGTTGAAAAGGATGAGCAGAAGAGACCAAGAATGGGACCACAAACTTTTTTTAGATATGGAGCAAAAGGGAAGAGGGGAGTGACAGAACTGTTGAGGGTGAACAAGGTTAGGAAGGAGATCATGATCAAATGTACTGAATGAATATATTTTTTAATACTTCTGAAATAGTAGCCATGTTGGGAGGAAGATAGAGCAGAAAGGAGAAGGCAGTGAACAGATGCTCGGAGAGAGTGGGGGTTATGGAGAGGTATGGAGACTGTATTTAGGGAGGATAAAGGCTAAGTACAAAATGTGCTATTTTCTAGATCCCTCATGAATCTGACCAGTATACTGGCATAATCCCTGATGGAGATGTACAGATCACTGACCAGTGAAGAAGTATCTATGACTGGAGGACAGCAAGTGTTGTATTCTTGTACAAGGGAGAGAGCAAGACAACATTACAAATAACACAGGCCTATTAAGCTAACACCAGTGCAGGGAAAGTCATGCAGAAAATCCTGAGGGAAAGATTTCTGTTTTCCTAGCTGGCAGCAATCTCCAGGACAGTAGTAATCATAGGCCCATTGCCAGAAAGAGCTCCCAGTTATATACAATCTGTTTTTATGATTGGGTGACAGATGAAGATGACTATAGAAATAATAGTAAAAGCAATCTACATGGATTTCTCTAAGGTTTTTGGCACAATTTTACACGAGCAGCTGGTAGCAGAATGGGAGGGGTTGGGTGTAGGACCAAGACTGATTAAGTGAACTGCTACATGGTTGTAAGGTAGGACAGAGGTCTGTGACGAGACTGATGATATCAGGAATAAGGAAAGCAATTAAAAGAATAATGTAAGTTCAGTATATTTGTTTCATTCAAGTTTATGGGAATGGAGAACAGAATCGGCCTCTTTGTTTATAATATAGAAGAAAAATGTAAGGAAGGTTTTAGCAAGACTGGCCAAGTGGGTAGAAGAATAGTAGTTGAGATTCGCTGCAGAAGAATGCCACACACTCCAGGGATCTAAACCTTGTCATCACAATGAACAAAACATGCTGGAGGGATAGGTTCCTGACCCAGAGACTCCCCATACTCTGGAATAGACTGCCAATACATGTCAAGCAGAGCGCCTCCTTGGCCCTCTTCAAAAGGAACCTTGATGATTGGATGGGAGATAGGAAATTCACCCCGGGGATCACATCAGTCGCTCTGCTAGACAGGGGTCCAGGGAAGTAAATATTGCGGGAAGAAATATCCAGGGAATTGTTATGGCTAGGTTTGTATAGGCCCTAGGGCCGATAGCCTAGTACCAACCTATGAACAATTACTGAGTGAAATATCAGCTAAGAAATGATGATGAAAGAACAGGAAAAGCATCTAGGAGTGTTGAATAAAGCTGGACTGGATTATCAAGAGTTGAATGATAATGTAATGTAATGGCAGAAGCAAGCAGAATGCTATAGTGTATCCTATTCCTCATGTGTGAAGACTCTAGAAGCAGAATAGCTAATGCTTTCTTTCCATTGTGTCTTAGAGCCTTAAACCTATAGGCTATGAACCTATAAACAGTGTGGGAAGAAACAGCCAGGGAATTGTTATGACTAGGCTTGTATAGGCTCTAGGGCTGATAGCCTAGTACTAACCTATGAACCTTAGACCACACACTAAATACTTTGTACAGTTCTTCAGGTCATACAAGGAAAGGGATATTAGGCTGCTACAAGGAGGTAAGAGAAAAACCACAAGAAAGGAGCACAAGATCAAGCAGAAAAGATATGAACAGAGACTAGAGAAGATTCAGCTCCCTTTACTAGTGGCCAAAAGAGACAGAGAGGGAAAATATAGGTGGAGAAAACCATGTCAGTGAGATTTAAAGGGGTTATTTATCCTGAAGTAGAAGAACAGAGGGGCATATGAGAGGAAGGAATCAACTCATCATCATCATCTTCTTTCGGCTGTTCCCGTTAGGGGTCACCACAGCGGATCATCTCTTTCCATTTCTTCCTGTCCTCTGCATCATGCTCTTTCACACCACCCGCCTGCATGTCCTCTCTCACTACATCCATAAACCTCATCTTAGGCCTTCCTCTTTTCCTCTTACTCGGCAGCTCCATCCTTAGCATCCTTTTCCTAATATACCCAGCATCCCTCCTCAGCACATGTTCAAACCAACGTAATCTCACCTCTCTTGCTTTGTCTCCAAACTGTCCAACCTGAGCTGACCCTCTAATATACTGATTCCTAATCCTGTCCATCCTAGTCACACCCAGTGCAAATCTTAACATCTTTAACTCTGCCACATCCAGCTCTGACTCCTGCTTTTTTGACAATGCTACCGTCTCCAACCCATATAACATAGCTGGTCTCACTACCCTCTTGTAGACCTTCCCTTTCACTCTTATTGGTACCCGTCTGTCACAAATCACTCCTGGCACTCTTCTCCACCCTGCCTGTACTCTCTTCTTCACCTCTCTTCCACACTCACCATTACTCTGAACTGTTGATCCCAAGTACTTAAACTCATCCACCTTTACCAACTCTACTCCCTGCATCCTCACCATTCCTCTACCCTCCCTCTCATTTACACACATATATTCTGTTTTAGCCCTGCCGACCTTCATTCCTCTCCTCTCTAAAGCATATTTCCACCTCTCCAGGGTCTCCTCAACCTGGTCCCTACTCTCATTACATATCACAATGTCATCTGCAAACATCATAGTCCATGGGGCCTCCTGTCTAATCTCATCTGCCAACCTGTCCATCGCCACTGCAAATAAGAAAGGGCTCAGAGCTGATCCTGGATGTAATCCCATCTCCACCTTAAACATATCTGTCACTCCCACTGCAGTCCTCACCAATGTCACACTACCCTTGTACATATCCTGTACCACTCTTACATACTTCTCTGCCACTCCAGACTTCCTCATACAATACCACAACTCCTCTCTAGGCACCCTGTCATATGCTTTCTCTAAGTCCACAAAGACACAATGCAACTCCTTCTGACCTTCTCTGTATTTCTCCAACAACACCCTCAGAGCAAATATTGCATCTGTAGTGCTCTTTCCTGGCATGAAACCATACTGCTGATCACTAATCATCACCTCCCTTCTTAACCTAGCTTCCACTACTCTTTCCCATAACTTCAAGCTGTGACTGATCAATTTTATCCCTCTGTAGTTATTGCAGCTCTGCACATCACCCTTATACTTAAAGATAGGTACCAAAACACTTTTTCTCCACTCCTCAGGCATCCTCTGACTTTCCAAAATTTCATTAAACAATCTGGTTAAAAATTCCACTGCCATTTCTCCTAAGCACCTCCATGCTTCCACTGGTATGTCATCTGGGCCAACAGCCTTTCCATTCTTCATCCTCTTCATAGCTGTCCTTACTTCCTCCTTGCTAATCTGCTTCACTTCCTGATTCACTATCCCCACATCATCCAATCTTCTCTCTCTCTCATTCTCTTCATTCATCATCCCTTCAAAGTACTCTTTCCATCTACTCAACACACTCTACTCACTTGTGAGTACGTTTCCCTCACTGTCCTTTATCACCCTTACCTGCTGCACATCTTTCCCAGCTCTGTCCTTCTGTCTAGCCAATCGGTACAGGTCCTTTTCTCCCTCTTTAGTGTCCAATCTCTCATACAACTCTCTATATGCCTTATCCTTAGCCCTCGCCACCTCTCTCTTTGCCATGCGCCTCATCTCCTTATACTCATGTCTACTTTCTTCATCTCTTTGACAATCCCACTTCTTCTTCGCCAGCCTCTTCCTCTGTATACTCTCCTGTACTTCCTCATTCCACCACCATGTCTCCTTGTCCTCCTTCCTCTGTCCAGATGTCACAGCAAGCACCTTCCTAGCAGTCTCCCTTACTAGCTCTGCTGTAGTTACCCAGCTATTTGGTAACTCTTCATTGCCTCCCAGTGCCTGTCTTAACTCTTCCCTGAACTCCACCTCACAATCACCCTTTTTTAATTTCCACCATTTAATCCTTGGCACTGCTTTCACACTCCTCCTCCACTTCTTGATCACCAACATCATCCTGCAGACCACCATTCTATGCTGCTTAACTACACTTTCCACAGTCACCACTTTACAGTCTCCAATCTCCTTCAGACTGGCCCTCCTACATAGGATATAGTCCACCTGTGTGCATCTTCCTCCACTCTTGTACGTCACCCTATGCTCCTCCCTCTTCTTAAAATATATATTCACCATCCATCTTTTTCGCAAAATCCACAATCATCTGACCTTCTGCATTCCTCTCCTTAACACCATACCTACCCATCACTTCCTCATCCCGTCTGTTCACTTCACCAACATGCCCATTGAAGTCCGCTCCAATCACTAGTCTCTCACCCTTGGGTACACTCACCACCACTTCATCCAACTCACTCCAAAATGTTTCTTTCTCATCCATCGCACACCCAACTTGAGGAGCATATGCACTAACAACATTCATCATTACACCATCAATTTCAAGCTTCATAAACATCACTCTATCAGACACTCTCTTTACCTCCAAAACACTCTTGGCATACTGTTCCATTAGGTTAACCCCTACCCCATTTCTTCTGCCATCCACACCATGATAGAACAATTTGAACCCACTTCCTATACACTTGGCCTTACTTCCCTTCCATCTGGTCTCTTGCACGCAAAACATATCAACCTTCCTTCTCTCCATCATATCAGCTAGCTCTCTCCCTATACCAGTCTTACTGCCAACATTCAAAGTTCCTACCCTCAGTACTACACTCCTAACCTTCCTCCTCTCTTCCTGCCTTTGGGCATGCCTTCCCCCTCCTCTTCTTCTTCGGCCAGCAGTAGCCCAATTTCCGCCAGCACCCTGTTGGCTAACAGTACTGGTGGCGGTCGTTGTTAACCCGAGCCTCGACCGATCCGGTATGTAATTATGAAAAGTTCTCCGCATCAGTAATTTTTGGCAGAGGTTTTATGCCGGATGTCCTTCCTGATGCAACCCTCCCCATTTATCCGGGCTTGGGACCGGCACAAAGAAATTCACTGGCTTGTGCATCCCCAGTGGCTGGGTTAGAGGAAGGAATCAACTGTTCCACAGATTTTCAAAAACATTTATTTTTTCACAGAGAGGGTTATTGATTTATAAAATGGACTACTAGACTAGGTAACGAAGACCAAATCCATGGATGAATTCAACAGGACAAAAGACAGGTCATGAAAAGTTAAGGAGGAAGGTAAGGATGAAGGGGAGGTTGAATGTTAAATGGCATTAATGGGATCAAAATGTGCTTCAGCAAAGTATAATTTTAAGGGTGTGCACACATAACAAAGTATTAGTTTAAGGGTGTGCACACACAACAAAGTATTAGTTTAAGGGTGTGCACACAACAAAGTATTAGTTTAAGGGTGTGCACACACAACAAAGTATTAGTTTAAGGGTGTGCACACTTATGCAACCAGCATATTATACATTTTTATATTTTTTCCCCTAACAGATTTGCTTGTTTTTCAATTGAATTGTACAGGTAATAGGTCACATTAAAGGTGGGAAACATTTTGGCATGATTTATTGTGGTCTCATTTGTTTATATATCACAAAAACCTGGCATTTTAACAGGGGTGTGTAAAATGTATATTTACATTTAGGCAGAGTTATATTTAAATGAATAAATAATTCAAGGAAACTATGTAAATTATATACATTAGTATACATTTGTGGTGTCTGCACTGAAGCCTACAGTAGTCCAGGTTCTGCCTTTGGGAAAGCATTTTCCTTAGTACACAGGTTCTATTGGGGCTCTCCTTAGAGATGTAACTTTAGATCCTTTATGAGAATAAGCTGGTTCCATTTTGGTTCATCTAATTCTAAGGGGGGGGGGCAGTAGTTGTTAGGTAGTAATTCTTAGGTAAGGATATTTGAGAATTACAAAGCTCTAGCAGACACTGATATTTGTAAAGTATGGGACTGAATTATTTCCTATTGCTGGACAAATTAAATAATCTAAGGATTTTATTTTCTGCAGTTTGGAGTAAAGGAGAGTTTTGGGAAGAGAGTGTATATAGGTTCATAGGTACATACTAGGCTATTGGCCCTAGGGCCTATATAAGCCTAGCCAAAAATGTACCCTGGCTTTCGCCACCCAAGAAAATTATTTTCCTGTGCCCCTGTCGAGCTGAGCTACGGAAGTGATCCCTGGGGTGAATTTCCTATTTCCCATCCAATCATCAAGATTTTTCTTGAAGAGTGCTAATGAGGAGCTCTGTTTGACATAGATAGGTAGTCTGTTCCAGAGTATGGGAAGTCTCTGGGACAGGAAACTAAACCTCCAGCATGTTCTGTTTATTGTGGTGACAAGGTTTAGGTCCCTAGAGCATGTAGCTCGGAGGGACTGGGATTTCTTTAAGTGGAGCATGTCCAACAGCTCTGGGTTTGACATATCTTTGTATGTTAGGCAGAGATCGCCTCTGAGTAGGCGATATGCGACGGCCTTTAACAAAGGGTGTCCAATTATTATTGTGTAATATTATTACCCAAATGGTAAGTGCAACTGAACATTCAAGGCTTATTGGAGTGGCTTGGCCAGTATCACTAAATACATGCAGTGTACTCTTAGAGCTTAACTTATCTCTACACAAAACAGCCACAGTTGAAAGGTTTAAAAATATTTAATAATAAATAATAAAAACACAAGACAATACTTCTTACTACACAGTGCTAGTCAACAGTTCAGAGATGACAGAGAAATACTTAAAATAATACAGTAGAAAAGTTCTGACATCAATACAGAAAAAAAACTAATCTAATCTTCCTGGTTCCTAGATATATCTAAGAGAAAACACAGTTCCAAAGTAAATTGCATATAGAACACAGGCAAAGTGCTGGTGAGTTGGATGTTCTCAAGACAAATGCTAAATGCCCTCATTCTTTCTGTTCTTAAATTGATAACACAGTACCACTGATTCATTTCCATTTCTTTCTGGTTCCCAGGCTAACAGAAACTCAGAGGTTAATAGACCTTTTGATCTTGCAGCTGGTCAGGAAGCCAGAGCAATAAAAGAAATTATACATGCAAATTCTAGCAATTAGCTCTTGTCTCAAAACAATAGCCAGAATTCCTTCTTCTAAACAGCTTGGCTCCGGGTTTTAGATCAAAGAATTTCACAATGCTTAACTTATCAGCTTTCGTACAGCAGAGTGCACAACATCCAATACAGTCTTTTCACATTTAAAAGAACAAGCATGTGGCTTATATTAATATTTACAAATGACAGAATTATCTACAAAATTCTGTCTAGCAGCCTTCACCTATCTTCACAAACCCCCCTCCGTTTTTCAAGTGACCCTTGAGAAACATAGCTTGGGAGGGTTAGGTCTGTCTGAGTATACCTTACCCCATTCCCTGTCTTGAGAGCCCATCTGCGTTGGCACTGCTAATCCCACTGCGATGCTGCACTGACATATCATATTCTTGCAACCCTAGGCTCCATCTTAGCAACTTGGCATTTTGCTAGCTGGCTCTGTTTAACCATATTAGGGGATTATGATCTGTTACTACAGTGAATCTTCTTCCATACAGATAAGGCTGAAGTTTCTGCAGTGCCCACACTATGGCTAGACATTCCTTTTCTATAGCTGCATAGCATTCCTCCCGGGGTTGGAGCCTACAGCTGAGATAAACCACTGTGTGCTCTTCTCCCTCTGAAGAAATCTGGCTAAGTACAGCCCCCACCCCATGGTTCGAAGCATCCACCTGCACAACAAATTATTTGCTGTAATCTGGACTGGCTAACACATGGGGTCCTCCAAAAGCTTCCTTAAGCTCCTGGAATGTTTGCTCACATGCTGGGGTCCACACTACCTTATCTGACCTGTTCTTCCTTGTCAGGTATGTGAGAGGAGCAGCTATGGTACTATAACTGGGGATGAACTTTCTCTAGTACCCTGCTGTCCCTAAGAATGCCCTCACCTGCTTTTTGGTAACTGGTGCAGGGTATGCCTGAATTGCTTCCACTTTATTCAGGTTCTGGCCTGATCTTACCACTCCCCACTCTAACTCCCAGGTAGGAGACCTCTGCCATACCCACCTGACATTTGCTGGGCTTAATGGTCAACCCTGCCCTCTGTAGTCTGCCCAGCACCTCCCTGACATGTTGATGGTGCTCTTGCCAGGAATGGCTGTAGATGGAAATATCTTCTAGGTAATCAAGAGCAAACCCTCCTGCTCCTGCTAGGATATGATATACCAGCCTCTGGAAAGTTGCTGGGGTATTTTTCATTCCAAAGGGCATCTTTGTGAACTCATACAAGCCAAAAGGAGTCACAAAGGCTGGATGTATCTCTAGCATTGGGAGTCAAGGGCACCTGCCAGTAACCCATCTGCTCTAGGGCCTCATCTTTCCTAGGCATGGGGTAAGCATCTGACTCTATGTGACTATTTAATTTCCTGTAGTCCACACATAACCTGGTGCTGCCATCCTCCTTTGGTATCAGCACCACTGGGGAGGCCCACGGACTGTTGGACTTGTGAATTACCCCTAGTTCCAACATTTCCTGTATCTCCTCCTCGGAGTCTGTTTGACTCTCTCAGGCACCCTACAAGGGGCCTGCCTAATAGGCCTTTGGGGTCCTGTATCCACCTGGTGCTGCACCAGGTGGGTGCACCCTGGTTTCCCAGTGAACATGTCCCCAAACTCCTATAACACTGCTCGGATTTCACGAACTTGGGTAGGAGATAGCTGCTGGGACATTCCTACCCCTTCCACTGAGGTGTTGGTCCAAGCCTCACTGAGATCATCAGTCACCAGATCTCCCTCAGACTCCTCCTGCAATCCACTTCAAATGCTCAGCTCAAGTATCTCCCTATCATGGTAAGGTTTCATCATGTTAACATGGTACAATTTGTGCCCCTGCCTCCTGCCTAGCAGTTCCACCATGTAGTTAACATCACTTATCTTTCTTACCACCTTGTAGGGTCCCTCCCAAGCTGTTTGCAGCTTGTTGTGTCTGACAGGAATGAGAAGCATTACCTGCTGCCCTACAATATACTCTCTAGCTCGAGCATTCCTGTCATACCATACCTTTTTCTGTTGTTGGGCTTCTGCCAGGTTCTCCTGGACCAAGCCCATGAGTTCCCTGAGCCTTGTTCTGAGGTTTATTACATATGTCACAACAGACTCCTTGTGAGATTCACACTCACCTTCCCACTCATCTCAAATTAAATCTAGAGGTCCCTTCACCCTATGCCCATGCAGCAACTCAAAGGGTGAAAAACCTGTGGATTCCTGGGGAACCTCTCTGTAAGCAAACAACAGATGGGGCAAATATTGTCCCACTACCTGTTAATCTGACCTGCAAATACCCATAGTATGGCCTTGATTGTAGAGTTTAACCTCTCAACAAGACCATTAGTCTGGGGATGGTAGGGGATGGTCTTCAGGTGCTTCATCCCACAGGACTTCCACAGACACGCCAGCAGGTCTGACATGAAATTGGCATCTCTGCCAGTCAGTATTTTATTTAGGAAACCTACCCTGCTGAAAATCTCAAGCATTTGCTACCTTTTCTGCCTCAATGGAGGACAAAGCCACTGCCTCAGGGTATACTGTAGCATAATCCACTATCACTAGGATATACGTTTTCCCTGTGGAACTTGGGGTACTCAGAGACCCGACAATATCCATAGCTACCCTCTGAAATGGCCCCTCAATCACAGGCAAAGGCATCAAATGAGCTCTCACCTTGTCTCCTGCCTTGCCTCCCTTTAGGCACTGCTCACAGGTCCTGCAGCACCTGGTTACATCTCTGGAAATTCCAGGCCAATAAAAGTTCTGCATAATATGTCTCTTTGTACGTTTTATGCCCATATGACCTGCAAAGGGAATATCATGGGCTATGGCTAGAAGCAACAGACGGTAGGCTCTAGGCACTACCAATTGCTGTACCCTCTCACCTTCTAGCCCTCCCACAGGGGTCCACTCTGTAATTAGTAATCCTTTGTCCCAGTATACAGATTCCCCCTTCCCTTGAGAATCAGGTGCCTCACTAGCTACCTGCCTCAGGACTTGCAATGTAGGGTCTGAGAGCTGAGCCTGTCTCAACTGTCTCTTTGTAACCCTTCCCAACTACCTTTCCACAGGAAGTCTGGCATTCTCTGACAATGGTGCGTCACTGTCAGCCTGGGTACTACTACTCACCTCTACCTTTGCAGTCACTCTGTCCAAGGGAACATCAGTACCCACAAGCAGCTGTGGCTCATCTTCAGTCTCACTGCTACAGAGTAGCTCCCTCCCTGAAGTAACCACCTCACCAGTCCTGGCTGCAAGTATGCAGTCTGTCTGGGTCTCCCACAGGCTACCAGACTCGCATGCTTGTCTCCTAGCCTGACTGTGTGTAACTGCATAAGCACATGGTACTGCCTCATCCAAATCCTTCCCTATCAGAACATCTGCAGGATGGTAGTTTGGTACCCCTGTTGTCTCAAGACAACCTACTATTGGCATTTTGTCTTCCCCACTTACTGGCTCTCTCACCATTTGTTCCCTACCTTGCCGCCATGGACATCCATATGCCACATGGCCCCAATGGTTGCATTTAAAACATTTAACCCGAGGTCCTGGACGTGTACCTGGACTAGTGGCTTCCCCTGCTACAGGCAGATTCTGTTGGGGCAGTCTGTGCTGCCCACCATGGGTTCCTTTAGACCCATGAGCAGTACTAGAGGTCCCTTTCCTGTGCAGGGATGCCCTACTTGCTAGGTATAGGTCTCCCTTCTTCCCCAACTAATCTGAAGTAGCACATTGTCTATCGGCTAACCAGATCCTCATGTCCTCAGGCAGAGTGCTAAGGGCTTGTTCCCTCACCAAAAGGTCTGCCAGCCCTTCAGAAGTGGTGACCTGACATCCACTCACCCACCTATGAAAAGAAGTGCTCAGTTCAGCAACATAGTCACACACACACACTTTCATGTGCCTTGCGTCTATGCTCACAAAACTTTTTCTTATACGTTTCAGGTGTTAGCTTAAAAAATTCTAACAATCAGTTCTTAACAGTAGTATAATCAAAACATTCCTGATCAGAAATTGTAGACAACACAGTTACAGCTTTACCATGGAGTAAGTGGGTCAGGAACCTTACCCAGACACTTTGGTCAACATCATACTGTTTACATACCCTTTCAAACATGTGAATAAAACTATCAAAATTATCCCCCTCTGTAAACTGCAGAAGCACTTTGCTGACCTTTTATGCTTCTGGGGTCCGGTTACTCCCTTCCACATTACCGCCATGACTCTGGCGAAGAGTCGGCATCTCCTTTTCATGCTGCCTCTGCCTTTCCTTTTCCTCAGCTTCCAGGCATAGCAGTTTCTCATTCTCCTCAGCCTGCAAATGTCACATTTTCTCATTGTCCTCACTCTCTAGACGCCTCAGTCTCTCAGCTGTTTCTATTTCCAAACACATGGCCTCCAACTCAAGTCTCTTTAGCTCCAGATGGATTTTTAAGTCCATTCCCTGAGTGTGGTACATCTTCACTGCCAGTCTGATCGTCTTCCTGGTTGCTGTTTTCTGATGCATCTGTGACCAAAGCTTCAATCATGTCTGCCTTAGTCAGTTTTCCATGCACCAGTCCCCTAGTCTGGCACATCTCAGCCAGCTGGCTCCTTGTTAGCTTTCTGTACTCCTCTGCTGACATGCTGCCTGCTCTCCCTGACTAAGCTAACAAAAGAAATAAAACAATTGTGATCTGAACTCTGAGTATTCACTGCTTGGCTGATTTAGAATACAAAAACACCTTCAGTGATTACTGCACACAAGCTACAGGAATTCACACCACCCACACCACTACAAGCCAATTAGTATTTGCCAACCAATTAATATGTGGTATGGATATCCCACCACTGCCAAACAATTAATATGTGATGCCCATGCACTGGCCCAGCAATCAAGGAGCCTCAATCCTCACCACTAACACCAGTGAAGAGCATCCATATAGGGAAAGGATAATAAATACACACACAGTAGAGTGCAATTTCCCTTAAGAGCACACAAGAGATCACAGTCAGACTGGGGCTGGTTTCTCCCTTTCTCTCCAGGTCCTCAATTAGACTCCCCACTGGCACAGCTATAGGTTCCAGATCTCAGCCTAGTGGGCAAGCTAAAACCTCCAGCACCCTCTCTGTCCAGCCAGTGCTTCATGTCCCTGCCCAAGTAGCTGACACACACACACTTTGAGAGAAGAGTTATATATAACCACATAGACACTCCTGGGGAAGGCTGGCACAGGTTCTCCAGCTGTGCCCCTTTTACCCAGATTGTGCAGTAGTACCACTTGCCATGACCCACTAATATTTATCAGCTACTAAAAAGGCCCTTAACAAAGGTTGTACAATTATTACTGTGCAATATTATTATCCAAATGGTAAGTGCAGCTGAACAGTTAAGGCTTATTGGAGTAGCTTGGCCAGTATCACTACATACATGCAGTGTACTCTTAGAGCTTAAAATATCTCTACACAAAACAGCCACAGTTGAAATGTTTAAAAATGTCTAATAATAAATAATAAAAACTCAAGACAATACTTCTTACTACACAGTGCTAGTCAAAAGTTCAGAGATGACAGAGAAATAATACAGTAGAAAAGTTGTGACATCAATACAGAAAAAACTAGTCTAATCTTCCTAGTTCCTAGCTATAGCTAAAAGAAAATAGTTTCAAAATAAACTTACATATAGAACACAGGCAGAGTGCTGGTGAGTTGGATGTTCTCAAGACAAATGCTAAATGCCCTCATTCTTTCTGTCCTTAAATTGATAACACAGTACCACTGATTTATTTCAGATTACATAATGTCTTTCTGGTTCCCAGGCTAACAGAAACTCAGAGGTCAATAACCCGTTTGATCATGCATCTGGTCAGGAAGCCAGAGCAATAAAAGAAATTATACATGTAAATTCTAGCAATTAACTCTGGTCTCAAAACAATAGCCAGGATTTCTTCTTCTAGACATCTCAGCTCCGAGTTTTAGATCAAAGAATTTCACAATGCTTGACTTATCAGCTTCTTACAGCAGAGTGCACTGTTGTTACATTTTTTTTCAGTTGAACATCCAATACAGTCTTTTCACATTTAAGAGAACAAGCCTGTTGTGGCTTAGATTAATATTTACAAATGACAGAATTATCTACAAAATTCTATCTAGCTAGGCTGGCAGCCTTTACCTATCTTCACACATAACCTGCATTTGTCTGTTTTCTCCACATGTTCAATGGAATTTGTAAAGCAACGTGTGCGTAGTCCACTATTAATCTTCCATCTTTTAGTTTAAACTCACCTTTCCTTAACCATTCCTATGTCAGATCCTGGTCGACATGAGGCTGTACCAAGTTTTTTCTGTATTTGCAACTATATTTATGCCTTTTCTACATTTCTTGCCTATGCATTTGATCCTTCATCTTATATTCTTTCTTTTATTTTTTGGCACATTCAGTTGCTGTTTGATTTTTGTCTACTTCTGGTTTGATTTCAGCTCCTGCTTGACATTCATGGCATGGAATATGGAGGTAAGTGAACAGCTGCTCAGCATACAGTAAATACAAACACAAGTTTATTATACTTAATAAAACATATTTCTACTGAATAAACTAAGGTAAAAGCTACACTTTACTTCGTAAGAATGTAAATACAGTAAAACAAATGGTAAATATATTTCACAATGATCTATAAAGATCATGTTTAAACAATCACTTATAGGTTCATAGGTGTGTAATAGGCTAATGGCCCTGGAGCCTTTACAAGCCTAGCCCATAGGATTACCCTGGCATCATGCCACCCGACCTTAGTTCCAAGTGCCTCTGTCGAGTAGAGCCACTGGAGTGATCCCCGGGGTGAATTTTCTATTTTCCATCCACTCATCAAGGTTTTTCTTGATGAGGGCCAGTGAGGTGCTCTGCTTGACTTGTATGGGAAGTCTATTCCATAGCATGGGCAGTCTATGGGTTATGAACCTGTCCCTCCAGCATGTTCTGTTGATTGTGATAATGAGGTTGAGGTCTCTGGAGTGTGTAGTGCGGAGGAATTGGGATTTCTTTAGATGTAGCATTTCTAACAGAGCTGGGTCAGACATGGCTTTGTAAGTCAAGCAGAGATCCCCTCTAAGTAGGTGATATGAGACAGAGAAGAGTTGGAGTTTTTTGAGTCTGTCCATATAGTACATGTGTTTAAGACCTAGGATCCTCTTTGTGATGTACTTTTGTGGCGTCTCCAGTTGTTGCAGGTGTCTAGTGAGGTACATGCCAAATGGGGCATTGTATTCAATGATTGGCCTAATGAGGGAAGAGTAGGGGGAGACAATGACCTCTTTCTTCCTGGATGCAAAACTCTTAGTAATGAGATGTGCCACATAGAAGGACTTTCTGACCACAGTGGCAATATGGTATTCAAAAGAGAGGTTGCTGTCAACCTGTGTTCCCAGATCTCTTATAAAGCTTTCTGTGTTCAGTGGACTACCATTGATGTGGTAATTCAAGGGAACCGTGGTTTTCCCAAGGGGGATGAAAACACATTTTTTGCCTTTGAGCTTAATGCCATGGCCCTGACGCCAGTTGTTGGTCTCAGTGAGGCCTTTCTGTAGGATGTCAACATCACTTGGGGAGTTAATAATAGCTCCCAACTTGCAATCATCTGTGAACTTTGTCAGCCAGAGTCCCTTCATGTTGGCCTGGACTTCAGAGAAGTAGATACCAAACAGGAGAGGACCCAGGGCCGAACCCTGTGGGACTCCACTCGTGACTGGTTGGCAGTCTGACTTGGAGTCAGCTACTTTCACACTGTGGGTTCTATCTGTGAGCCAGTTTGCAACCCACCTAGTGATATAGGGGTTGATGCCTAGCTTAGTGAGTTTTTCTATGATTCATGAGTGGGGAATGGTATCAAAAACCTTGGCCAGATCAAGGCAGGCTGTATGAGCCACTTTGCCTTCATCCACAGCTCTGGTAACCGACTCAAAGAAGTCAACCAAATTGAGCAGGCATGATCTGCCCTTCACAAAATCAAACTGTGTAGGATCCAGAGTTTGGAGATTCCATATATCCTTGTTTATTAGGTTCATGATGATGCATTCCATAGCTTTGCATATCAGACTCATCAGGCTAATGGGGCAATAGTTCCCAGGGTCTGTAGCTGCTTCTCCTTTGTAGAGATTGCAGAAAGGGATAACTGTAGCCATGTGCCATTCTGTAGGGACAAAGGCTGAGGTGAGTTTGTGATTGAACAGGGCACACAGGTGAGGTGCCAGTTCACTCTGTAGTTCATGTAGAACACAGCCAGGGATATTGTCAGGTCTCATAGAAGCTGTATTCTTGGCCTTGGACAGTGCTATTTTAACCTATGCATCAGTAATACTGGGTGCCTGGCAATCTACTGGTATTGTGATTGGTCTTTTGGTGGGGAGAGGGGTAAAGTTGGCACTGAATCTATCGGCCAATATATTGGCAATATCTGTTGGCTCGGTATAGGAGGTACCATTGTGCAGTAGCTCAGAGCAAATCTGGGTATTGCTGTGGAGATTCTTTACATAACTATAGAAGGCCTTGTGGTTGTCTTTACTATCTGCTGCAATTCTGTTTTCATAGCTAGCTTTAGAGCATTTGATGAGGGATCTCAAATTTTTGTTGAGGCTGATAAGGGAGTTTTTCTAGTCTTGGGACTTATTTTTATTTATTTATTTATTTATTTAAATTTGTTGCCCGGGAGTGTCCGACTGGACGTGGGTCCATTTTCAGCGGAGGCCCAGGGAGAAAAGCTCCACAGTAAAATAAACAGACAGTAGTTACATTGGATTACATAGCGATTAACAATTTGACATAGAAATTACTTACAACATATTTACAGATGAACATAGTACATCAGTAGACAACACCTTATTCCGCATCAGTTTCCTCCTTCTGTTGTAGAGTTTGTTTATGGCAGGGATCCACCAGATTGGCTTCCTTTTTTTGGAGGAGAGCGTCTTAGTTCTTTTGGATATGGCGAGATCCATGCATTTGTGTACATGTTCGTACAGTGCATTGGTGTATGATTCAGTGGTTATGCAACTACTCTCCATTTGCATGGGTGCCGTGAAGTTAGCCACCTCTGTTTTTAGGAGCCCAAAGTTAGCTTTGGAGAAGTTTTTCATGGTGGTTACCTTTGTGGGGGGGGGGGGGTGGATTTCCAAGGTGATTAGTTTGTGGTCGGATCTAACCAGGGAGGAGTTGACTATTGGTGTAGAGCAATGGTCACCCATGTTAGTAATGACCAGGTCAAGGATGTTGCTACCTCTAGTGAGGGTAAGAATGAGCTGGTCCAGGGCATTGGAATTAATGAATTCCAGGAAACTTTGGGCAAGTGTATTGGTACATGAGTAGTTTTCCCACTTAATGGAGGGGTAGTTGAAGTTGCCCAGTATGAGAGTGTTTGGTTGGACCCTAATATTCGCCAGGGTGCTTAGGAATGTGGAGTGTGAGTCTTGGGACATGGTTGAGGACCTATAGCAGGCTATGACCTGAATCACTGTCTTACCCAATATTAGCTGCACCTGATCTATCTCAGATGCGTTATGTTGGGCTACCAGTCTGGAGGTGTGCACATCCTTTATGAATATGGAAACGCCACCACCTTTGGAGCTTTGGTTCAAGCTCTGGGGCTGAAAAGTGTGGAATGAGTTATAGCCTGGTAGTGCAGGGATGCTTTCTGCTGCCTTGAACTAGGTCTCTGTTACAGCACAAATGTCGATGTTCTCTATTTTATCAGAAAAGAAATCTCAACACTAACCTGGTGCCATCAGTCTTTCTCTGGGTCCCTAGCCATAATACCAGTCCTTATTTTACATTTTATTTGAATGATTGCTATTATTTGTTTTAATTCCACAGCTTCTGTTTTAAACATGCTGTACTAAGCCCTTTCCTCTTCAGGTACAAAACAGTACTTGAATTACATTTTTATAAAGGGAGGATTCGGCTGTAGTGAGTTGCCCTCTTTCAGTATCTCTTTCAGTAGTATCATGTCTCAGCTGCACTGTGACATTACAGTCAAGAAGCTGTGAGCTCCCAAAGTTTAAATTACATTATTTGCTTAATGGCAGAAGGAGATGATGATAATGCCAATTTAAGTGAATATTTCTCTTTACTTCCCCTCTATCCAAACCTTGCCCTTTTTTCCACCCATCCCATGCCCTCTGACATGCCTCTGTTGATTCCTTCTCCACCATCTATTCCAGTAGTCCATTCATGAGGTCACAGTCTTCTCTAATATAAATACCTTCAGAAATTCAGGGAATAATTAGTTCATACACCCTGATGTCTACGCTCTTTCCTCTCCTTTTGTCCTTCTTAATCAGAATGTCTCCTTTAAATCCCCTTGACACAATCATTTGCACCAATACCATGTCCCTCCCTTTGTCTTTTCTGATCTCATGTAAGAAGAGCTGTAACTCCTCCAGCTTCTGGTCATTTTCATTCCCCTGCATTCCATGGATCTTTCCGTTAGATTTTCTCTGAACTCGTTCCATCAGTCTGTTGTCCATTTCCTAATATGACCTCCAGGACTAAACAAAGTACTTAAGGTGCTGTCTGACCAGGTCTATGTAGAGTGGAAGCGTTAACTATTTGCTTCAAAAATCTGTCCCTCACAGAATGCATCCCAAAATGCTGCTTAATCCTGCCACTGCCATTTCACTCTGCTTCTTGTGGCCCAGTCCAGACCAGTGAATAACCTTACCTTTTTCCTGCTCTGATGGCACTAATTTTACTGCTCCCAGCTGATTTTTCACACCAGGGTGTTTGTAGCCTAAGTGTAGTATGTTGCATTTGTTTGCACTGTGCTTCAGCTGCCATCATTGAGCCTTTCCAAATCATTCCCCCATCCTCCACTGCTACCCCTATCTTTGTACCATTAGCAAAGACACTGATATGGATCTCTAGTTTCTTGGCTCTTTCTGAGACAAAGACACTGAGGAATACTGGAATCAGGACAGACCTCTACTTCATTAACTGACATTGTCCCTCTTAGCACAACTGACAGTGTCCCACCATTTAACCATGCCACTATTCAGTTCCTCAGTCTGGGTCCTACCTGCAATCTCTCATGATTTCTTGTCGGTTTCAGCTGTAGAACTGAGACATAGGTCTTGATGAAGTTCAAGTAGACTGTTTTTACTGGTACTCTCCTATAAACTTCATGCATAACCTACTCATAAAACCGGATCCATTTTGACTGATAGCTCTTTCTGGTCATGAATCTATGTTGGTCGTTTTCCAACATATTGATCAGAGTTTAAGGACTCCTGCTGTGTCCCATTTCTTCCTTCTGCTTTATCCTCCCTAAGGATAGGCAGGTTCCCTTCCATGTACTCCCTTTCTGCCCTAGTGTTCATCCACTTTTGACACTATTTTGCCTTGTGTCCTTCCCAGAATGGCACAACACCATTGCTTTTCTCTGTGAAGACTTAGGCGAAACATCCATTCAGGATCTGTGTTTTTCCCATTCTACTGTGATCTTCTTCTCACCTTTCTCAGCTTTGTCCAGCTCTGTCCCTTCCTTCCTCCATTCTGTTGTTCTTCTTTCGGCTTTTCACGGTTAGGGGTCGCCACAGCGGAACTCCGATCCGCTAATGATTGGCAGTAGATTTTTACGGTACCGAGGTGCTAGCCTGACACCCAACCTTCAACGAAGGCACGCCCATTCACACATGTCTTTCGAACGCCACTCGACCGTGGAGAGGAAATGCAGACTCCACACAGAAGGCGCTCCAGCTGAGAATCGAACAGGAAAACGTCTTGTTGTGAGGCGACAATGCTACCGCTGCACCACCGCGGCTTCTGCACAATATTTTAGGGTAATGAGTTTAAACTGTAAATTATCACCACTGTTTTTTTCTTTGAATGTTATGACGTTGCTGTAAGAGTATGCAATTCATGCCTTCAAAGCCTCAAGCATTGACACGGCATGTGTTTACCATGATATCCAGTGTTTCTTTCCTATTCAAATGCATGAATTGCTTTTTGGGAAATTGCCCAAATGGTTTTAATTGCCTAGTTGTGGTGGGTATATAGCTGGCTGGGTGTCCTCCCCGGTCCACCATTCTGAAGAAGTCCCTTGAGTGGGGGAGAAAGCACCAAACCCGGAACAAGTGTGGATTCCACGCCATTCAGTGGTGGCTCCACTGTTCCTTGCTGGTGACTGGATTACTTGGTTTTTGCAGTCACATCTACTAAAGACAGTTAAGTACCTAAAAATCCCTTGTTTCCCTTCTTGATCCCTTCTGCTAATATTTATACCCCTCCCACTTAAACATGCAGCAAGTATTGCTCTAATCCTTATAAACAGTTAAGCACATTCTCAGGGTAAAGTAGATGATCACGATTTACTGCACAGGTCAATTATTGCTTATAAGCACAATCAATCTTTTGCATATCTGACTATTAAAGCTTAAGCTATTGTCAGCAATATCACTTGAAGCCATAGTTCCATAATTCTTAAAACATTTATATTCTTCTAGCTGTGTATGGATCTAATAGGTGACTCCATTGTGAGACACACAGATGTTCCCCTCACCAGGCTGGATAAGGAGCAGGTTACGGTTAGCTGACTGTTAACAGCCAGCTTCCTTCAAGTCACTCAAACACTCAAGTCACTCAACCACATGTACTGGTATGACTCTGTCATAGTCCATGTGGGGGCAAATGACTTGAGATGTACCTCACTGGACTACATGAAGAGAGACATGACTGAGCTCTCAGATTATGTGTCACAGGCGTATCCATCTTCATTAAGGATAAGTACACCTCCAGACTGGTCACACAGTATGACTGTCTTGAGCTACTCCATGTCCAATTAACTATAGGCAAACTCCCTACCACATCATATATAGCTACAGGTCCCCCACCATGAAACAGAAAAATCATACTGCATACCTGGACTTACTGGAGTCACTTGCCATGCAGCCCAACACCTTACTCATGGGGGATTTTAATTATCCTTCCATCAACTGGGAAGTATATATGACCAAAAACGTGCTGGCTCACAGGCTCTTGGACTTTGGCAGTGAAGATGCTCTGGAAAAGCTAGTCAACACACCCACAAGAGGCTTAAATGTCCTGGACATAGTACTCACTAACATGGGAGAGCACTGCACCCCCCCCCCACCACAGTGCAATGTCCTCCCTAGTAAGATCGGATCATAAATCAGACTCATCCACTGTAATTATAAGACCAGATACCCCATCGATCTCAAAAACGTTTACAAATCTTTCAAAGAAAAACTACCTCCTACTAAGTGATGGTATAAGAAGTTTTAAAGCCCCCCTTGAATACAGATAACACAGACTCGTATGCAGAGGTGTACACCACTGCTCTATATAACCTCTTAAGCAGCTGTATAGAATCGTATGTACCTGACTGGATTATAACCAGGTCTTGCTGAATAAACAAGCCAACCTGGTGGTCCCCTAGTATAAACAGGCTTTACAACAAGATAAAGAAAGTAATGCTCAAGAACAAGACAAAACTGGCTCAGCAGAGGAAGAAATCCCTCTCTAGCTTAAACAAGCAATTGGAGATCTTGTCAAGTCCTCCAAAGCTACTTACCAAGAAAAATATCCTCCCTAGCTAAGGATACTCACAAGGCATTCTTTAACTATGTACAAAATCTAAAAGGGAATACCCAGCTATACACTGAACTGGTTGTGAATGTCACCACCCATACTCAACCAGCTGTAATAGCCAACTTGCTAGCTGACAGATTTGGAGCAAGCATCACCCCTCTGTCCCCTCCAGTCATCCCCAAAGTATACGTGCCATCACTCCTTAGCCTGTTATCTCAAGAGAGCAGGTCATCTTGGTGTTCTCCAAGGCCAAAAACACGGTATCAGTGGGATCAGAAAATATCCCAGGATGCCTTTTAAACAACTTAAAACATGACCTCGCAGACCTGCTTGGATCCCTATTTAACCACAGCCTAAAAACTGACTATGTTCCAGCAGAATGGAGGACAGCAACAGTGATCCACCTAAAGGAAGACCATCAACTGACCCTCGGAATTATAGGCCCATAAGCTTGACTAGCCTCATCTGCAAGGCCATGGAAAGAATCATTATGGACCTTATTAACAAGGACAAAAGTGATCTCCAAACTCTGGACCCAACCCATTTCAGATTTGTTAAAGGTAGATCATGCCTGTTAAACATGGTTGACTTCTTCAAGAAAGTCACCAGGGGTCTGGACGAGGGAAAGAGAGTGCATACCACATGTTTTTAACTAGCCAAGGCATTTGACACAATCCCACAATATACAGGGACTCCACCAATTGGGCATTAACCCCTGTATTACCAGATGGGTAGCCAACTGGCTCATTGAGATGACACATACTGTGAAAGTGGGCGACTTCACCTCCAGCAAATGACCAGTCACCAGTGGAGTACCACAGGATTCTGTGCTGGGCTCCTTACTGTTCAGAATTTATTTTTCAGAAGTCCAGGCAAACTTGGGTGGCCTGTGGCTGACCAAGTTCACTGATGATTGCAAACTGGGAGCAATCATTGAGTCCCCCAGTGATGTTAATATACTGCAGACATAGTTAATGCAGACAAATGATTGGTGCCAAAGCCATGGATTAAAACTAAATGCAAAAAAAAAAAAATTGATTATTATTCCCTTTGGGAATACTGACATCCCTGCCAATTACACTATAGACAGCACCCACCCTAAGTGCAGACTTAGTGGTATGTGATCTGGGTACTTAGGCTGATAGCAACCTGAACTTTGATCACCGTTTATCCACAATAGTAAGGAAATCATTCTGTGTGGCACATCTTATAAGTAAAGGCATCAAATCTAGATCCAAGGATGTTATAATTACATTATACTCAGCCCTCATCACACCAGTAATTGAGTACAATGATCCCTTTTGCAAGTACCTCACCAGACACCTGCAACAACTGGAGAGACCACAGAGGATTTTCACCAAGAAATTACAGGGTACACAAATCAAGTTTTATGGATAAAGACTTAAAGTCCTGTCACTGTATACTGTCTCCTGCAGGTTGCTAAGGGTGATCTGTGCATGGCTTACAGGGCTGTCTCTGACCCAGCCCTGATGGAAATGATACACATTTGTAAATCAAACTGCACAAGGGTCACTCACTCCAGGGATCTTAACCTAATCTCTAACATGAACAGGTCATGCTGGAGAGATAGATACATCTCCCAGAGACTACCACTTCTCTGGAACAAGCTTTCAATTCACATGAAACAGAGCCTCTCCATGACCTTCTTCAAATGCAAGCTAGATCAATGAATTGGTGAACGCAAATTCACTCCTGGGGTGCCACCATGTCCCTCCTGGACAGAGGGAGTCATTATTCGCTACCATAGAGCTTTACCTCTGCAAACTTCACTCAACTACCCACTGACAATTGGGGTAACTGCCTCTCAATAGTTATCTTGGGATTAGTGCTTCTGTTTTCTCCTGGTGCCAGAAGGAGTACAGTGACATTATTTCCTGGAAACTGCTGATTGCCAGAAAGCCTAATAACTGCTTTATAGGTGGCAGCTTGGAATCTGTGCTTATATTCTGATCCTGGTGAGAGTAGGAACAGAGTGCATTGATTCCTGACTTTCTGGTTGGAGAGTGAGTGTCTGTGCTTAACGTACCTGATTGGTCTGGTTGCTAATTGAGGCATCTACCAGAAAAAGGCTATAAGCCTACAGACCCTTGCATCATCTGGGACAAGACTATGGATCACCAAACAGGCTGTGGCCTGCTTCTCTTCTTGGGATTGGTGCTAACATTTTGCTTCTGGTGAGAGAAGAAGCAAAGGAGTATTGTATCCCAACAGAGTGAAGCTGTGGTGAGACCAGTGTCAGTAGTATCCAGGCAGTTGCCATGCATATGACTCCCCTCTTTTTATCATTCTTGACAAGCTAATTCTTTTTCAGTAAGTACTACTTGGTCTACATATTAGTTTCACTTCAAGTGTTTGGCAGTGCTCTGTACAGACTCAGATACCTTGAGTGACTTTTTTCCTGTAAAAGCACAATTGAAATTTCTCCAATATCTAGTTGCACACAGGACAACTAGTTTGAAGTGACAAGCACTGTCCACATAGTTGCAAACAGGATACTCCTGACAGTGACTGATATTGTCACTCCAGCAGTCTAATCAATAAAAAAGGGTCTGTTGCCATGGATATGAACTTTCCTACTTTCTCCTTTACTGGCTTGGTGGATATGGGCAACCTGAGGCAATGTAGAAATTACCTCGTGTTTACGGACAACTAGTTAATTCTCAAACAAACTGATTAGTATGTGAAAGATGTATTTCCACAATGTCACTGGAGGCAAAGCTCTCACATAAAAGTATTCCAAATGTCAATATGGTTGTCAGTAGTACACACGCTGCACCCATCACCCACAATTCAAAGCAGACATATAGACCCACATATACTGAGGCACTTACATGTAACCCTCCTAAACCACAAAGACTTCCTAGACAAAGAAGACATAAGATATACGTTCAGCAGCCCCAAACGCACTCTTTCAAAACAACACCCACATCAACACATAGAGCTACATCTCATGGAGCCTCTACCTCTAAGCCCATAAGGCAAGTCACCACATAATCCAATATTCTAGACATTGCAGACTCCATCGTGAGACACACTGATGTCTCTCTCACCAGGCTGATTAAGGAGAAAGTTACAGTCAGTTGCTTATCAGGGACTAGGATCCACCACATTACCCATGCAGTCAGCTCATTGGACTACAATTACCAATATGACTCAGTCATAGTCCATGTGGGAGTAAATGATCTAAGACACACCTCCCTAGACTATATGAAGAGTGACATCATAGACCTCTTGGAATATGTTTCTGGTATGAGCCTAGCATTGAGTAGCATTTTACCTTCTCCATGAATGATGCCACAATACGAACAAAAGATGATTGACTTTAATAATTAGCTTAGTTTCTGGTGTCATTCTAAGGGGGTGCAATATTTGTCAGCATGGAAGGAGATGGTCAACAGACCATGCTGCTTTTGCCAGGGATGGTCTGCACGTCTCCCCTCTAGGCTTTCGAATATTAACTAAAACATTGTCTTCCCACATAGTATCTTTTTTAGGCAATGCCAAACTGAAAGTACTTCTGACATAGCAAATAAAAAAAATCTAAAGGTATTACTGCTCAATGCTAGGAGCCTAAACAAAAAAACTCCACTCCCTAGAAGCTCTCTTTGCTTGCTGATGTCTGTGCAGTCTCTGAGACATAGTTTAAAGCAGTGGAGCGCAAACTAATAGTGCAAGAGTATAATGCCTTCCATACATTTAGACCAGCTACTCCACAGGCAGGGACTCCTAGTGGAGGAGTCTCTGTTTACATCAAAAATAAATATACTTCAAGTCTGGTCAAATAGGACAATGCACTTGAGCTGCTCCATGTTCAAATCACCATAGGTAAAATCCAGTACCACTTCCTTGCAAGCTATAGGTCCCCCTCTATGATCCAGGAAACCTATAGCATGTATTTAAACTTATTAGAAACACTAACCATCCAACCCAATACCATATTCATGAGTGACTTTAATTATCCCACTATTAACTGGGAATCCTATACAGCATCAAACATACACGCACAGAGATTCCTGGATTTTGTAAACACAAACTCCCTGGACCAGAGAGTCAGTACACCAACCAGGGGTGCAACCATACTGGATCTGGTCCTCACTAATATGGGAGAGTGCTGCACACCCCCTACTGTAATGCCTGCCCTAGTAAGGTCAGACCACAAAATGGTCTCCTTTGAAGTAAAAATAAAAGCTGTACCCCCAGCTAAACCGTGAATATTCAGGAACTATTCTAAGGCTAACCTCCTGCTATTAAGTGAGAACCTGGCAAAATGTCAAGCCCCTATAGACCCTGAGAACACTTCTGCCTATGCAGAACTGTTCACAGAAACCCTTTACAAGCATGTTAATAGCTGCACAGAGGCAGCTGTACCGACCAGAAAGAAGTACAGAACTAACTCAAAAAACAAGCCACCCTGGTAGAATCAAAAAATTAATCGGCTGTATAACAGGAGGAAGAAAATCATGGCAAAAATTAGTAGGTGCAGCACCCAACAGGATAAAAGCACTCTCATCAAACTAAACAAACAACTCAGAGAACAAATAAAGTCTACCAAAGCCAAATTTGAGGTAAGTTTGGCCTCCCAGGCCAAGAACAGCTACAAAGCATTCTTTAGCCATGTCCACAACCTCAAAGGCAGTACACAATTGTGTGCAGAGCCCATTGTAAATGGAACCACCTGTACTGAGCCAGAAGATAGCGCAAACCTCCTGGGTGATAAATTCAGCTCCAACTTTACTCCTCTCTAGCCCTCAACCATCCCTCAGGAAACAATATCCCAGGAGTCATTCACACTGCCTATCTTGACCTGGCCAAGGCATTTGAAACAGTACCCCACTTGGGCATTGTTGACAAACTCAAGAGGTTAGGTACAAACCCGTATGTCACCCAGTGGATAGCCAACTGGCTCACAGGACCCAGGAAGTTAGAATTGCAGAGTCCACCTCTACAAAGAGGCCAGTCACAAGTGGAGTCCCTCAGGGGTCAGTCCTTGGACCGCTCCTTTTTGGCATTTACTTCTCAAAAGTCGAGGGCAATGTCAGTGGTCTCTGGCTGACTAAATTTGCAGATGATTGCAAATTAGGAGCTGTCATTGAATCTCACACTGACACAAATGTTTTCCAGGAGGGGCTGACACAGACAAACAACTGGTGTCAGAGCCATGGACTAAAACTAAATGCCAAGAAATGTATAATAGTATCCTTTGGGAAGTCATCCATCCCTGGTAACTATCATGTTGACAACATGCCCCTTAGATTTGACCCAGTAGTCAGGGACTTAGGCACACACATAGATAGTAATCTAGCTTTTGCTCACCATGTGTCTACAGTGGTGAGGAAATCATTATATGTTGCGCAACGTATAAACAAAGGTATGGCATCTAAGTCCAAGGAAGTCATTGTTCCACTGCATTCGGCATTCATCAGACCTGTAATTGAGTACAATGCCTCCTTTGGTATATATCTAATCAAGCATATCCAAAAACTGGAATGTCCACAGAGGTTCCTCACTAAAAGAATACAGGGCATAAGTAATATGTCCTATGCAGACTACTTCAAGGCCCTATCCCTGTATTCTGTCTCCTACAGGCTTTTGAGGGGAGATCGATGCCTGGCATACAGGGCTTTGTCAGACCCCAGTCTGATGGACCTCCTGCATATCCACAAAACAAACAGTACCAGAATTATCCATTCTAAAGAATTAAACCTTGCCTGTGATATAAATAGGACCTGCTGGAGAGATAGGTATGTATCACAGAGACTACCCCATCTATGGAACAGGCTCCCCATCCATGTGAAGCAGAGTTCCTCCCTAACCCAATTCAAGTGCAACTTGAACAATTGGATGGGAAACTGGAAATTCATTCCTGGTTTGGAACCTGTGTCTCTAATGGACAGAGGTTACCTGTTAATGGTTCATCTCCCAGGCCCATGCTTACATTTATCAAGGGTATCAGAACTTGTCAGAGATTTGGAATGCATGACTAGGCTTAAAAAGGCCCTTGTGCTTGTTAGCCTAGAGAACACCTAGGAACCTACAGTATGAGTCTATATATCCTCCCTGTGTCCATGTGGGTTTTCTCCAAGGTACTCCAGTTTCTCCCCACATTTAAAAGACATGAAGTAGGTGAATTTGGCACTCTAATTTGCCCGTAGGTATGGATGTGTGTGTTATGGAAGAACAACTGGGGCAGGGCTAGCTACCCAGCAGTGTGAACACTGGCTCTAGATGATTGTCTCTGTTGAAGTGACACCCTCAAATTCAAGGGCAAGAAATGGAGAAAAAAGAGTTGTGGATGGATGTGAGATGTCAGTGCACACTCAGCCAACATCAAACTTGATATAAACCCATTAAAAAATATATCCACCAAACCTACTAGTGACTTCACTAAAAACATGTTTTGCCAGGGCCCTTCAACTTCCAGCTTAGGGACTTCACTTGCTACACCCTTTCTTAAATGTACCAAGCCAGTAGACACTTAACTGTAGACAAAAGAGAAAAACTTTGAAAGGCTGTGAAAACTTTTTTCACATATTGCAGTGTCACAACACACCAAACAAATATGAAAACTCTCCAGGATTGTTCAGTTTAAGGACTGGAATCGGGGAGATTACATATGGTTGGGAATTTTTGTTGAATGGTGAATCTCCCTGAAGTATATATAAGCCTCATTAATATATGAAGAGTCCCAAATTATTTTACTTTCTGTATTCTATGCCTAGAATCTGGAACACAGTTTGAAAGAGTGTTAGGACTTTAACAGATTGGCCTTTTTAGCCACTTCATCCAGCTACTGGATGGCAGCATTGTGGCAACATTTTGTGCTCACTATGGCCTCAGATGTACCATTTAACTATAAGAAAAATCTATCTGATAAAGTGGTATGCTGACTGCATTCCTTTACTGTTTATGTTGTTGTGCCTATGGCCTGAATTCAAGGCCAACTTGTCAAATAATTTTTAAAGTTATAAATTACAACTCCATGCATGGCTTGTGGCTGGAATTTTTGAAAAGATGATTGGGAACATATTATTTGGTAGTATAATCAGTTGGCAGGCTTGAAAAATTCCCTGCAGACTTCTCCATCAGAAATACTGGGTGAGCAGATTGGTATAGCTAAGGAAATTATTTTCTGAGCTATGATACAGAATCAGAAGTGTCTAGACATAGTAAGGCCTTGCTGGGTCTAATTATGGTGGCCGCCAAAAAAAGCAATTACTAGAAAATAGAAATCAAAGTGTAAATCAGCTGTACTAGAAGTAATCACTACAATAGCAGAGTTAAAACAAATGGAAAAGAGATCTTTAGAAAAGGCTTGGAGCAAATTACATAGAAAAAATGGGAATTATGGGAACAATACAAGCAAAATAATGTTCTGGAGGAGGAACAAGTTTTAAAAGAAGTTGGGATTTGAATGAGCTATGTAATGTTTGACTGATAATGACTGGATAGATGATAAGTGATATATAATGTTTGTAACTTAAAATATGTCAATATGTTTTTTCATTTATGTAAATGTATGATTGTCTGTGTTATAAGTGATAATTTAATAAAGATGTTTCTTGTCTAACAACTGAGGCCTCAGCCTTGAAACTGCATATGATGTACAGTTGAAAAAGGATGGGAAATGCTAGTAAATGCAGTGAGTTTACAAACAATATGTTCAGCACAAATTTGTTATCAGATATATATATCACAAGATTCCTCATCCAGTATGAAATATCTTAATTGCTCCATAAGTTGTAAAATTATTTAAAAAAGAGAAGTATGACTCGTAATTGATGTGATGACTCTGAACTAGCATTGGTATAATTAGAAAAACAAAATGCATTTTCCCTGTAAACTAAACAAAAATTGTGGCACAGAAAAGCAAAACAAAACAAATAGTTTTCAATATGGAACATTTGGATCTGAAAAATTGGATAACTTCCAAAATGTAGATTTTTATTTTATGGTGGAACAGATTTTTCATGGGGATAGCTCCAACTAATTTAAAATATAATAAATATTAAACAGTTTTCATTTCTTTGATTAAATTGTGTGTTTCTACCTAGTTGTTTGAATTGTTATGCTAATTTTTCTAGCTAGTTGTTTGAATAGTCATGTTAGTATTTATTTTGAACTAACTGCAGTGAGGTTTTACATTAAGAAGACTTGAGACTGCTTTCCTAGTGGCAGTTGAGGGTAGCCTGGTCTGTCTGAGCTGGGAATCACACAAGAATGCTTTAAATGAGATTGTTTCATTGTCCAGAGGGCTAAGTAATCTGTTTAGTCATTTTTTTCCTGCTTCTCTAAATTTGGGGAGTTATGCAACACTGCTCATCACAACACAGGTGTTAGCAGTGCTCTGTATTGACACAGGCACCTAGAATTGGGATTTTCCTTATAAAAGTACCCTTGAAACTTCTCCAGAACCCATTTATGCAAAGTGCAGCTAGTTTATGCAATGACAAGCACTGCCCAATGAGTTTAGTATTAGATACTTCTGTTTTTCTGCTATACTCTGACAGCAGCCTTCTCATTTTTCAGAAAGGGCCTGTAACCACGGATATGAACTTTGCTTCTATCTCAGCAGCCAACTAGTTCTAAAATTTATTTATTTATTTATTTTATTTTATTTTACATTTGTTGACCGGGCTAGTCCGACTGGATATATGTCCATTTTCAGCAGAGGCCCAGGGAGAAAAGGTCCAACAATGAACATGACAGCTAATTACATTTCATTAAATTTATACAAGAAAGTACATAATAGTTCATTACATTTCTTTACAATATATACATGGCAGATGCAGATAGAGAATTCATTTGAATAATACAACAGAGAAATCGTATACAAAGACATAAGTCTGACATGTTGATGGACACTCAGTTCATGGGCTAACAGTGACATACAAACTTAGTAGAGTAAAAAGTGTAATTTGACCTAGAGATAAAGGAACAAGTGAGCCTGGGTAAGTACAAGGGCATAGTCAACGTGTATTGAGGTATTGTTTAAGTTTGTTTTTGAAAAGGGTTATTGAGGAAACCAAAGTAAGATCAGTAGGCAGCGAGTTCCAGGTTTTGCCAATGGAGTTAAAAGAACAAGGAGTCACCGGCTGTGTTGTAGGTTTTAACTATTTGTACTAGTGGTCTGTTGGATGAGCGGAGGGTCTTAAGGATATTGTATGGGGTAATAAGGTTATTGAGTATGGGACTATTATCAGACTGATAAAGAATCTTATGTGCAATTATAATTTGGTTGTATAGGAGTTGGTTAGGCAATTCTAAACATCCTAATTGAGCCAAGTTACTACAGTGGTGGGTTCTTAATGCAGCTCCAGTGGCAAATCTAGCAATGTTATTATAGGAGTTTGCCAATTTGTTGAGGTAATTTTTTACTCAAGTTTGTAAATATGGGGGAGGCATAAAGGAGGGTAGAGAGTAAGTGGGTATGGGCAATAATAGTCCTAGCTAATGGGGTAAGGAAGGGCTTAATCCCATATAGAGAGCCAAGTTTTTTATTGACTATTTTTATAGTATTGTTCATAGGTTGGTACTAGGCTATCAACCCTAGGGCCTATACAAGCCTAGCCATAGCAATTCCTTGGCTATTTCTTCCCACACTATTTACTTCCCTGGATCCCTGTCTAGCAGGACGACTGATGTGATCCCCGGGGTGAATTTTCTTTCACCCATCCAGTCGTCAAGGTTCCTTTTGAAGAGGTCCAAAGAGGCACTCTGCTTGACATGTATGGGCAGTCTATTCCAGAGTCTGGGGAGTCTCTGGGTCAGGAACCTATCCCTCCAGCATGTTTTGTTTATTGTGATGACAAGGTTTAGATCCCTGGAGCATGTGGCTCTGAGGGATTGGGATTTTTTTATGTGTAGCATGTCCAACAGCTCTGTGTTTGACATGGCCTTGTATGTTAAGCAGAGATTGTCTCTGAGTAGACGATATGCGACAGAGTATAGCTGGAGTTTTTTAAGGCGGTCAGTGTAGGGCATCTGCTTTAGGTCTGTGATTCGTTTAGTGAGGTATTTCTGCAGCCTTTCCAGTTGCTGCAGATGTCTTGAGAGGTACATACCAAAAGGGGCGTTGTATTCTGTAATGGGTCTAATGAGAGATGAGTACAGTGGGACAATGACCTCCTTTTTTCTGGATGAAAAGCCCTTAGTGATGAGATGTGCCACATAGAAGGATTTCCTGACTGTTGTGGCGATGTGGTTATCGAAGGTGAGACCACTGTCCACCTGTGCCCCTAAGTCTTTTATCACACTTTCAGTGTTTAGTGTACTGCCACCTATGTGGTAATTCACGGGTACATGTTTTTTCCCAAAGGGGATAACTATACATTTCTTGGCATTGAGCTTGAGCCCATGGCTCTGGCACCAAGCATCTGTTTCTGTAAGGCCCTTTTGTAGAGTATCCACATCATTTGGGGATTCAGTAATGGCTCCCAGTTTGCAGTCATCTGTGAACTTTGTTAGCCAGAGTCCCTTAGTGTTGGCCTGTACTTCAGAGAAGTAGATGCCAAACAAGAGCGGTCCCAGGACTGAACCCTGAGGTACTCCACTTGTCATTTGTCTGGAGCTGGATTTGGAGTCGGCTACTTTTACAGTCTGGGTTCTGTCAGTAAGCTAGTTGGCAACCCATCGAGTGACGTAGGGATTAATGCCCAGCTTAGTAAGTCTATCTATGGTTCCAGAGTGGGGGATGGTGTCAAAGGCCTTGGCAAGGTCCAGATTGGCTGTGTGGACCGCCTTACCCTTGTCCACGGCTCTAGAGACTGATTCGAAGAAGTCAATAAGGTTCAGGAGACAAGATCAGCCCTTCACGAACCCAAACTGGGAGGGGTCCAGTGTTTGAAGGCTGCCAGTGTCTTTGTTTATAAGTTCCATGCTAATACGTTCCATGGCCTTGCAGATCAGGCTCGTCAGACTGATGGGGCGGTAGTTCCTGGGATCCAAGGTGGATCCCCCCCTTGTGGAGTGGGATAACTGTAGCTGTGCACCACTCAGTGGGCACGAAGCCTGAGGTGAGGCTATGATTAAACATGAAACTTATGTGAGGTGCCAGTTCATTTTGTAGTCCATGTAGTACACAGCCCGGGATGTCATCTGGTCCCATGGATGCTGTATTCTTATCTTTGGAGAGTGTGTTTTTTACTTGTGTGTCCGTTATTACCAGAATATGGCAATCTTCCGGTATTGAGATGGGCTGTTTAGGGGGTGAGAGGAGGGTGAAGTTGGCACTGAACTGATCAGCCAGGATATTGGCAATATCCTTGGGATCAGTACATTTAATGCCATTCTTTTGTAGCTCAGAACAGATCTGAGCATTGCCATTTAGATTCTTGACTTAGTTATAGAATGCCTTGTGATTGTCTTTGGAATCTTTGGCAATTTTATTTTTGTAACTAGCTTTGGAGGATTTTATGAGGGATCTCAGCTTCTTACTGAGGCTGGTAAAGGAGTTTATTGCATCCTAGGATTTTCCTATTTTCTGAAACAGTTTCTTCCTTTTGTTGCAAAGTTTGTTTATGGCAGGGGACCACCAGAATGGCTTCCCTTTTTTGAGGAGAGCATCTTGGTTCTATTTGAGATGGCATGATTCATGCATGAGTGGATGTGCTCGTACAGTGCCTTAGTGTAGGATTCAGCAGTCAAACTTTCAGTTCCCGTCTGCATGGGTGTCATAAAGTTTGCCACTTCTGACTTGAGTAGCATGAAGTTGGCTTTGGAGAAGTTTTTTTATGAAGGCTTCCTCACTGGAGGGATGGGGGTGTTAATATGCACATCAAACCTAAGGTTGGTATCAATTAATACCCTTAGTAGTTTGGTAGAGGGATCAGGAGATATGATGGTGCCATTGATTTAACGGTAAAGGTAAGTGGGGAGGACCTACTGGTTGGAGAGAATAGTGATAGTTTGTTTTCTTAGGATTCAATATGAGTTGGTGGTTAAGGAGCCAATTTTCAACTATGTTAAACACATTTTGGGTTAGAATCTCAGGATCAGAGGGGGAAGTGGCTAAGCATATTAGCATGGAATCGTCTGCATATTGAATACACGTTGCTTGTGGAATGACTGAATGCAGGTCATTAATAAAAATAGAAAATAGGAGAGGTCCTAATATAGAACGTTGTGGAACGCCAAGGGTGATGGGAAGATGGGTAGATAAAAGAACCACAAGCAGGACAAGGAACACTAAACTCGAATATGCAGGTAGCAGTCCAACCAGGAAATAGACCAAACAATGGGAGAAAGCAGTTTAATAAAAATTTATTGCACACAGTCTCAAGGATTAAGCGCTTTTGAAAAATCTTCATCAGAATCATTTTAACACAGTAAAGCACCACATATAAATAGCCCACCCTTCAATCTTTAACCAGTGAATTCTCTCCTTCAAATAAAAGCCCTCCATAACATTTTAAAGTCACATTCATTTTTAAAAATTCAACACTCAAATAAAAATGCCTCACCACAAATACTTTATGAATATATATAATATATACCTTATACTCATGCTCTAAAAAATATGAAAAATAGTAACTTTAAACAATGTACGATTTTAACTTAAGCACTCTGGTTATGGATACACTGTCACTGAGACCTGGGGGGACAGTGGCATTTAATTTCAGTTGCCAACTTAATTCCTTGGCCTCAAGTGCGTCTTCCCAAGGTCCCTCCCATAGTCCCTCTGAACACAATCCAATCCAAAAAAAAACAAATACATGGTTAGTATTACCATTAACATATCTTGCCATAGCATTTTTCGCATCACCCTTCCTAATGTCAAGTCCATGTTCATATAAGCGTTCTCTGAATTTTCTCTTTGTTTTTCCAATATAAAATTGTTGGCAGTTTAATTTCCCCACATATATTACATCTATAGTATTACAAGTGCAATAAAATTTAGATCTAAAAACCCTATGATTAATCTGTAACCAATCCCCTTCCAACAGCATCCTGCATTGGGAACAATGCCCACATTTATAAGTCCTCCATTTTTTGCTAGAAATATAGGTACCAGTATCAACTGTAGGGTGTTCACAAAAGTTCTTAAGTTCTTCCCCTCTTGAACACCTCAGGGGGTCTAACCTCCACTAAGTTATGCATATCTTTAACAAGGAAAAAAATATTCCAATATTTATAAATAATTTCTCTGATATTATTTGCCTCATTACAATACTGGGTCATAAAGCCCCCCCCCAATTCCAGAGGAGCCCCCTTTTTAATCCTTCCAGGTCCAAATTCTCCTTGCCCTGAATTTGAACTAATAAGGAGCAAAAAAATCCCCCTGACTTCTCCTTTCTTTAATATTTCCAGCAATTTGTAATACCAACCCAGCTGGGTAACCTCTCCATAAAAACATATTCCCTATTTTTTCACACTCTATAACAAATTGATTCCAATCTGAAACCATTCGAGCAAGTCGAATAAATTGTCCCTTAATAATCCCGGCCTTTTGATGTAAAGGATGGTTGCTATTAAAATGCAGAATACTGTTACTATAAGTGGGTTTGCGGTATATAGTGCTAACCCACCTATTGTTATCCACATCCTTGGAGATGGTAACATCAAAATAATTCATAGAATTGGAATCGTATTAATGGGTAAATTTCAAAAAGGAATTAGAAGTATTTAAAAAATGTACAAAAATTTCAATTTCTTCTACTTAAAATATTGTCCCAAAAAAATGGAGATATAAGCTCCATGGTTTAACCCCAAAATGTGAAAACAAAATACATCTCTCCCATTACAAAAGAATAATATTCGCAAAAATGGGGGCACAAGCCGCCCCCATCGCAACTCCCTTCTTTTGCCTAAAATATTACCCATCTAAATACACATAATTATATTTAAGCACCAGTTCCATACAAAGAACTAGAACATTTATAGTATTATTGTCTAACACAGTACATTCACAAAGGAAATCATGCAACCATTCTATCCCCACATTGTGGGGAATAACATTATACAATTCTACCACATCAATAGTCAGGAAAACACATTTTCAGAGAATTTAACCTTCTTCATTTTCATTAAAAAGTCCCAGGAATCCTTGCATATATGGTTAAACGATTCCAAACAACAAATCAACATATTTACCCAGGGGGTGTCTTTTAGATTTCCTAGCCCTAACAGTAGGCCTCATCGGGGGGTCATTTATACACTTATGAATTTTGGGTAGCCCAGAAATAATGGGTACCACAGGATATTTCACTAGAAAGAAACAAAAAACATCTTGGGCTATTTCTTCTTCATCCAACATATCTTGTATATAAAAATCTATACACTGGTAGGCTAATTTTATAAGATTAAGGGATGTTTCTTCATATAAGTCACTATCATTGACATGCATTAACATTTTATTGGCATAGTCATCTTTCCCCATAATAACGACCCCTCCCCCCTTGTCAGGTCTCATAACTATAAGTTGTTTGTTGTTGGAAAGTTTGTACACTAGCAAAGATTCATGGGCACTTAAATTATCATGAACATATGGACTTTTCATTTTAAAGTTCGTAAACTCAAACTCAACTAAGTTTTTGAAAATATTAAGTGGTAGAGGCAAAGGGGGATTAAAGGTACTACTTCTCCTTAAAATTTCTCCTTCGCTTTGAACTTCATTGTTAAACATAAGCCTAAAACAAATTTTTCTAAGAAACAGTTTTAAATCCAAAAGCAGTTTGTCAATTTTAAAACTAGATGCAGGTACAAACAATTCACCTCTACTAAGTAAATCAACATGCTCTTTATTACATTCCAATTCACTACAATTATAACACTTAAAATCCCCTGCATGGTTGTGAACAATATCAACTATTGCGTCTTGTGTATAAGAGGGGAAAACCCTCTTCAACAGTACCTTGTATGTCATTTTCCCTTATAGACCCCAGATAAAAAAAGTCGACATTCACCTCTCCTCCCAATTCCTGTTCTGCCGATAATTCACTTGGTAAAAGTTCCTGTTGTTGGAAAAGGCATTGCTGTTTCTGTTCCTCTGGTTTTCCAACCGTTTGGACCTCCGCGGCCCATTCGCCTGGTTCCCTTCTAAAGTGACTTCTGCTTCGCTCACTACTCGGTTATCTTGATTCAATGGGCCCTCCCATTAACATATGTCATCCAAGCCCTCCTTCCTATTGGAGGAAAAAGGTTTTGGTAGGCTTCCCCTTCCATGTATGCTACGCGGTCTCTTTCAGATATTTTCTTTTTGTTATTTCTCATTCTCCCAATGTCATCATTAACTTTTTTTTAAAATAGCCAAATAGTCATTTTGATGTTTGGAAAATAACAAGTCATTATGTATAACATTGTCCAGCTTTTCAGATTCAGCAATTATGCTATCTATTTCCTTTTGATTAAATTTGATCAGACACTCCCAAAGCTCACACCTGTGTCGATCAAATAGCTGTAACAGTTCTTCATAAAATGGAGAACCAACCTTTACCCTATTGGGAAATTTCCAGGTTTGAAGACCCTTTGGAATTTTTTTAACTGTAATGCACTCCCGCAAATAGGCATTGTCTAGTTGCAACCTCTTACAACGGAAAATGGACTGTTCTAAAGAGCAAATAGATTTACTGAGCGTCTGCGGTTCAGGTAAGATTCTAATTCTTCAAACAAAACAGTCCCCAAAAGCCATTGTTTGATGTTGTTCGGGGGACCATTCATCCCCTCAGTAACTTCAATTCTAGAAGGGTTACCTGGAACTTGAGTCCTTTGACTACCACTGAGCAAACAAACAGGAGCCTGAAGGAATTCATTTTCCTTCCCAGCTAGGTGGTCTAAATGGTGCTGCATATTGTTGACCTCCCAGTTAACTCTTGAACCAACTGGGTAAGCAGTCCCACACTTTGAGATATTTTCTCCAGGCTATTCGGCTCCAAACCCGGTCCCGACATACCACCGACACTACAGGAAACCAAAGAACCACAAGCAGGACAAGGAACACCAAACTTGAATATGCAGGTAGCAGTCCAACCAGGAAATAGACCAAACAACAGGAGAAGGCAGTTGAATAAAATTTATTGCACACAGTCTCAAGGATTAAGCACTTTTGAAAAATCTTCATCAGAATCATTTGGACCAAATGTTTGGAAAACCAGAGGAACAGAAACAACAATGCCTTTTCCAACAATATGAACTTTTACCAAGCGAATTATCAGCAGGGGAGGTATCAGCACAACAGGAACTGGGAGGAGAGGTGAATGTGGACTTTTTTCATCTGGCGTCTATAAAAGAAAATTACATACAAGGTACCGTTGAAGAGAGTTTCTCCTCTTATACACAAGACGCAATAGTTGATATTGTTCACAACCATGCAGGGGATTTTAAGTGTTATAATTATAGTGAATTTGAATGTAATACAGAGTATATTGATTTACTTAGTAGAGGTGAATTGTTTCTAGCTGCATCTAGTTTTAAAATTGACAACCTGCTTTTGGATTTAAAACTGTTTCTTAGAAAAAATTGTTTTAGGCTTATGTTTAACAATGAAGTTCAAAACAAATGGGAAATTTTAAGTAGAACTAGTACCTTTAATCCCCCTTTGCCTCTACCACTTATTATTTTCAAAAAAATAGTTGAGTTTGAGTTTAGGGACTTTAAAATGAAAAGTCCATATGTTCATTAAAATGTAAGTGCCCATGAATCTTTGCTATTGTGCAAACTGTCCAACAAAAAACAACTTAGGGTTATGAGACCTGACAAGGGGGAAGGGGTCGTTATTATGGGGAAAGATGACTATACCAATAAAATGTTATGCATGTCAATGATAGTGACTTATATGAAGAGACATCCCTTAATCTTATAAAATTAGCCTATCAGCGTATAGATTTTTATATACAAGATATGTTGGATGAAGAAGAAATAACCCAAGATGTGTTTTGTTTCTTTCAAGTGAAATATCCTGTGGTACCCATTGTTTTTGGGCTTCCCAAAATTCATAAGTGTATAAATAACCCCCCCATGAGGCCTTCTATTAGTGCTAGGAAATCTAAAATACACCCCCTGGGTAAATATGTTGATTTGTTGTTTGGAATCGTTTGACCATATATGCAAGGATTCCTGGGACTTGTTAATGAAAATGAAGAAGGTTAAATTCTCTGAAAAATGTGTTTTCCTGACTATTGATGTGGTAGAATTGTATAATGTTATTCCCCACGATGTGGGGATAGAATGGTTCCATTTTTACTTTATGAATGTTCTGTGTTAGACAATAATACTATAAATGTTCTAGTTCTTTGTATGGAACTAATGCTTAAATATAATTATGTGTATTTAGATGGGCAATGTTTTAGGCAAAAGAAGGGAGTTATGATGGGGGCGGCTTGTGCCCCTATCTTTGCGAATATTATTCTTTTGCAATGGGAGAGATGTATTTTGTTCCCACATTTTGGGGTTAAACCATGGAGCTTATATCTCCGGTTTTTGGACAATATTTTTATTGTTTGGGATGAAGCAGTAGAAGAAATTGTAAGTTTTGTAAATTTTTTAAATACTTCTAATTCCTTTTTGAAATTTACCCATCAATACGATTCCAATTCTATGAATTATTTGGATGTTACCATCTCCAAGGATGTGGATAACAATAGGTGGGTTAGCACTATATACTGCAAACCCACTTATAGTAACAGTGTTCTCCATTTGATAGCAACCATCCTTTACATAAAAAAGCTGGAATTATTAAGGGACAATTTATTTGACTTATTCGAATGGTTTCAGATTAGAATCAGTTTGTTATAGAGTGTGAAAAAATGGGGAATATGTTTCTATGTAGAGGTTACCCGGCTGGGTTGGTATTACAAATTGCTGGAAGAAAGGAAAAGTCAGGGGGATTTTTTTGCCCCTTATTAATTCAAATTTGGGGCAAGGAGACTTTGGACCTGGAAGGATTAAAAAGTGGGACCATCTGGAATTAGGGAGGGCCTTTATTACCCAGTATTGTAATGAGGCAAATAATATCAGAGAAATTATTTATAAATATTGGAATATTTTTTCCTTGTTTAAAGATATGCATAACTTAGTGGAGGTTAGACCCCTGTGGTATTCAAGAGGGGAAAACACTTAAGAACTTTTGTGAACACCCCACAGTTGATACTGGAACCTACATTTCCAGCAAAAAATGGGGGACTTATAAATGTGGGCATTGTTCCCAATGCAGGATGCTGTTGGAAGGGGATAATTTAGAGATTAATCATAGGGTTTTTAGATGTAAATTTTATTGAACTTGTAATACTATAGGTGTAATATATGTGGGGAAATGTTTAAACAACCAACAGTTTTATACTGGAAAAACAAAGAGAAAATTCAGAGAATGCTTATCTGAACATGGACTTGACATTAGGAAGGGTGGTGTGAAAAATGCTATGGCAAGACATGTTAATAGTAATACTAACCATGTATTTGTTTTTTTTTTTTTTTTTTTTGGATTGGATTGTGTTCAGAGGGACTATAGGGGGGACCTTGGGAAGACGAACTTGAAGCCAAGGAATTAAGATGGCAACTGAAATTAAATGCCACTCTTCCCCTCAGGTCTCAATGGCAATGTATCCATAACCAGTGTGCTTAAATTAAAATCGTACATTGTTTAAAGTTACTTTTTTTCATATTTTTTAGAGCACGAGTATAAGGTATATATTATATATATTCATAAAATATTTCTGGTGAGGCATTTTTATTTGAGTGTTGGATTTTTAAAAATGAATGTGACTTTAAAATGTTATGGAGGGCTTTTAATTGAAGGAGAGAATTCACTGGTTAAAGATTGAAGGGTGTGGTATTTATATGTGGTGCTTTACTGTGTTAAAATGATTCTGATGAAGATTTTTCGAAAGCGCTTAATCCTTGAGACTGTGTGCAATAAAGTTTATTCAACTGCCTTCTCCTGTTGTTTGGTCTATTTCCGAGACGAGTAGATAAGTTGTCCTGCCGTAGTACAGCCTGCTGTCTATCATTTAGGTAAGATTGGAACCATTGTACGGCCAGCGTATCTAGAGAAAAGGATCTGAGTATATGTATGAGTAGATGATGGTTTACCATGTCAAAGGCTTTAGAGAGATCAATAAAGAGGGCTGAGGAAAGAAAGTTATTATTCGGATTTTTGTTAATGGCATCAGAAAAAGGTAGGAGGGCGGAGATGGTGCTGTGAAATGGTCTAAAACCATGTTGAGAGTTGGCTAGCAATTTGTTTTGGATAAGATAGGTTATCAGTTGTCTATGTACACATTTCTCCATTATTTTTGCCAGGGGTAATAATATGGCTATGGGTCTATAATTTGATAATTCATTGGAGCTGCCACCTTTATGCAGAGAGATAATGTGATATATTTTCCAGATAGAGGGGCTGGAGCCTTCTGTTATATTCTGTTAATCAGAATGGAGATGGGATAGGCTATGGGGTCTGCAGCTGTTTGCAGATATTCAGCAGGTAAGAGATCAGCTGAGAGGGTGATAGGTTTGAGTTTCTTAATAAGGGTACGAACAAGGGATGTGTGAACAGGTTGAAGGTGAAAAGAGGGTTGAGAGCTATGTATAGAAGTAGTAGGACTTAAGCATCAGGAGATAGCTGGCTGGCTAGAGATTGGATGGTCTCAGTAAAGAAATTATTAAAGGTATCAGCGACTTCTTCAGGACTATTGTGGTTAGTGCCTGAGGAGGATGGAGTGGTGGATTGTCCTGGGTGTAGGAGTTTATTGATGCCTGCCCAAAACATTTGAGGTTTGTTTTGGTGGTTTTGCTGTAATTGATAGTAGAAGTTTTTTTATCTAAGAAAATAGATTTTTTGTGTTGTTTCTTAACTGTGTATATTTTATTTGATCTTCAGGGTTTTTTGTGGTACGCCATTTGGCCCAAACCTTATTTCTAAGTAGGATTTTTTGTCTAGTTTTAGTTTTAGTTCTAACAGAATGTCATTAGTGCATGGTGGTCCAGAATGGTTAACAATTTAGTATTAAAGTATGTTACTGCGTCCTCCAGTGGTGGGTGTTTTAGGACTGACCAGTCACATGAACTTAGTTCATTTTGGAAGATATTAAGGTTAAAGTTTTTATTGTTTCTTATTTTCTTATAGGTGGGTTGGTTAAGAATGTCAGTCTTGTGCCTAATTATAAAAGTGAGAAAGTGTTCGCTTATGTCATCAGGGAGGGTCCCTACCTTGTATATTTGCGGATGACTATTAATGAAAATCCAGTCTAAGGTACTTTCTTTGTGGTTGGGTTTGCTGATCCTAGTGGGGGAGGTAATGGTCTGAGTAAAGCCATATAGGTTAATAAGGATAGTTGGGTTCTCAGAGGAACAGTTCTTCCAGTTGATATTAAAGACGCCAAGGACTATGGTTTCTTGGGGATTGTTAGTTGACAACCAACGTAGGATGTCTTCAAGGGTTTTGATGTTATTACCTGGGGGAATATAGACACAGATGATATAAATGGATTTACATTTATTGATTTGTATCTTAGTAGTAAAAATTGAAGCATTACTTTTTTGTGGTGGTTGGTTCTGTGGTAGCTGTCCTATACAAATCTGGACTACAGGTGACCACAGATCCTCAATGCACTCTGCAAAGCCAAGGACACCGCATTGATGGGCCTCAGTAATATGCCATGATGCCTCTTAAATAGCATAAAACCTATCTTATCAAGACAACTGTAGTCACTATTTAACTGTAACCTCCAAATAGGCTTTGTGCTATGTGAATAGAGTACTGCAATGGTCATCCCTCTGCATAAGGGTGGGCCACTAACAGACCCCAGTAACTACAGACTTATAAGTCTGACTAGTCTTATATGCAAAGCCATGTAAAGAATTATCATGGAAATGACTAACAATTACTTAGAAAATCTTTAGACACTGGATCTTATCAAGTATGGTTTCATCAAGGGCAGATCATGCCTACTCAACCTGGTGGACTTCTTCAAGAAGGTCACCTATATAGTGGATAAGAGGAAAATGATACATACTGCATAGCCTGATCTGGCTATGGCATTTGGCACAATATTCCTCTCAGGCATTGTAGACAAAATCACAAAATGAGGTATAAACCCCTATGACATTAGCTGGATAGCCAGATGGCTCTCAATGGGACCCAAAAAGATAGGATATGTGAGTTCATCTACATAAAGAGGCCATTCTCTAGCACAGTCTGTCAGGACTACATGCCAGGTCTGTTCCTCTTTGGCATCTAGTTCTCTGAATTCAAGGCCAACATCAAGAACCTCTAGCTGTTCAAGTTTTTTCTGATGATTGTAAACTAGGTGCAGTCATAGTATCCCCCAAAAACATGAATAAGAAAGCCCGGCACAGACAAATGACTGGTGCCAGATCCATGGTCTAAATCTCAGCAGCAAGAATTGCATAATGGTATCCTTTGAGAAGTCGACTACTTGTAAAACTTACCTCATTGATAACACTCCCCTAACAGTAGATTCAGTAGTCAGGGATTTGTGAACACATGTTGACAGTAACCTGCCCTTTGACCATCAAGTGTCTACAGTAGTAAGAAAATCCTTATATGTCTTGCACCTTACAAGCAAGAGTATGGCATCTAGGTACAAGGAAGTCTTTTTTCACTGTATTTGGCCCTCATCAGACCAATCATTGATTACAATGTCTGCTTTGTTGAGTATCTGACCAGGTACATGCAGCAACTAGAATGTCCACTGAGGTTCATCACAAAACGAATACTGGGCATAAACAGCACATCCTGTGCGGATCACCTCAAGGCCTTATCTCTGTTCTTTATCTCCTACAGACTGTTGAAGGGTGATCTACTCCTAGCATACAAGGCATCCTTGGATTCTGCTCTGATGAACTTTCTGCACATCCGCAAGACAAAGAGCATCAGCATTACCTGATCTAGGGACTTAAATGTTGCAAATTAACTAGTACCTGTTATGAGTCTCAGAGGCTATCCCTTCTCTGGGATAAGCTTCCCATCCATGTGAAACAGAGTTCTTCCCTAACCCAAATCAAGCATAAATTGGACCAGTAAATGTAGGTTTAATGATTTTTGAATCTATAAATTTCATTTATATCTATTCATGCATTCATTTACTTATTCTCAGGCAACAACTTCCACCTAGGTCAATGTCACTGGGGATGTGGTGCCTATACAGTAGATGCAAGGCACAGAAACTAAGCTTGGAAAGGAAGACAGACTATTACAGGGGATAGATGCAGTCACTTTCATGCAACATGCATACCTACAGGTAATATTACTGGATTACCAATTCACCTTTTAAGGTATCAGGAGAAATAAAAACACTCAATGAAAACTCATGGTAGCTCAGGGAGGGACATGGAAAATCTGCACAGAAGGCACCCAAACTAGGAAGTGAACTGGAGAACCAAGTGTTGCAAAACAGCAAAATGTGTGCATGCGTGTGTGTGTGTGTGTGTGTGTGTGTGTGTGTGTGTGTGTGTGTGTGTGTGTGTGTGTGTGTGTGTGTGTGTGTGTGTGTGTGTGTGTGTGTGTGTGTGTGTGTGTGTGTGTGTGTGTGTGTGTGTGTGTGTGTGTGTGTGTGTGCGTGTGTGTGTGTGTGTGTGTGTGTGTGTGTGTGTGCGTGTGTGTGTGTGTGTGTGTGTGTGTGTGTGTGCGCACATGTGTATATACTGAAGTCTGTGCATCTGCATATATGTTACCATGTAATTACCATTAGGTCTGTCTCAGTCCAACCTTCTTTTGTTCAAAATCTACCTGCCCAATAGATATCAGTCAGTAAAATAGCACTCCACCCTCACTCTATACCTCCCAGTCACCACCAATGTACCACAAGGCTCTACCCTTGATTCTCTCCTCTTTAACATTCTCACCAATACCCCTCCACACATTCACATAACAGGCCTCCTTAATACAGTACACAGATGACTCCACACTCATTTGTGCAACTGACAACATGGCACACTGCCAAAATAATACTCAGGAAGCTTTAACAGCAACTCATGACCCTAAAAAAAAAAAATACTACTTTTCACCCCAGATCCCTCTCCCATGAAAAAAAAAATGTCTCTCTTGATAATAAAACCACTGAAGTCCCTTCTCATAGCAAATTATTAGGGATGATAGTGGATAATAATCTTAAATTCAACCTGCACATACAAAATTGCATTAAAAAAACTCATCAAAAACTAAGGATGCTTTATAGAGCCAAAAAGTTTCTCACCAACACAATTAAAGCTACACTTCCCTTACTTATCTCCTCCCCATGCTTCTTTATGGCACTCCCATCCTTACTAAACTTCAGGCATCACAAAAATCAAAACCTGATCAAAGTTATAACAATGTTGCTAAATTTGCAGCAAATCCCCTTTTCAGAACCCACCACTGTATAGCACTAAGAAGCCTAAATTGTTTAGAACTACCTCATCAACTAATATATATACGCAGCTTCTTAGCATCTATAAAATTAACTAGAATCCATCTGCTTGTCCAGCACTAAATTACATTCTACACAACTATGTTTACAGTCGGTCATTACAATCCAATGACCAAAAAAAAGAAGTTGTGTACTCACCATAACGTTCCATGTTTATAGTCCATCTCGCCCTTCATTCTTACATATGGGATCGGAGCCGACTCAGCCTGTTTACAAGCTCGAAGTCTTCTAGTTGGCTCGTGGCTAGGTAGGTATCCCATGGTGCACCAGTACCATCCCCAGATCTTGTTTGCTGCTAACTAGGAGAAAAAATAACAAACATTCAGAAAGAAGCCAATACTAAAAAGTCTCCAGAAAATAATGATAACAATATTTGTCTGTCTCCAGGTACTTCTAGGTTGGGGGTAGGTGGGTGGGTTCGTAAGAATGAAGGGTGAGATGGACTACAAACATGGAACGTTATGGTGTGTACATAACTTCTTTATGTTCTGTAGTCCTATCTCACCTTCATTCTTACATATGGGACAGCGTCCCTAGCACCTTATTCTTGGGTGGCTCAAGGAAAAATACTCCTGAGTACCGTGGAACCAAAGGATGCTCTACCCCTGGAGGTTAAATCCAATTTGTAATGAGTAATAAATGTGTGAGGGGTAGCCCAAGTCACTGCTGCACAAATATTATCAAGAGAGACTCTGGCTTGAAAGGCTGCAGAGGTAGACTGAGATCTCGTAGAATGAGCCTTGATTTTGAAAGATAAAGGTATACCCTCAGAGGTGTAAAGGTAAGCTATACAACTAGAAATCCAATTTGAGAAGGTCACTTTGGAAACTGGTAAACCTGACCTGGATTCGTAAAAAGGAAATAAATAGATGTTCATTGTGTTACACTGCTGCAGTCATTACACTTGGGTTATCCTGCCGTCAGGCGGTTCCCCAGTCCGCCTGAGTTCCAAAGTCTTGGTCCGGCATTGCTTGCTGTTGCCTCCTCCCTGACATCTGTGCGACAGGGGTATACAAGATGCAGCTGACGCCATTTTCTTTAGTCTTTCTTGCTGTGCGGTGCCCGAAGCAAAAGCAGTTCGCAAGTGCCGGTCGGCCGACTCCTGAGATTTTCATTCCGAATCCAGAACCGAAGTCTTCTACAAAGCTAAGTACCCCATTGGGGAAACTTTTTCTTGCCTCAGACTGTAACTGTATTTCTTGTGGGAAGCAAATACCTCATAAGGATTTCCATTCCTATTGTATCCCATGCCTAGGCCCAGACCACGACGTCACTGGTTGTCAGTTTTGTGCTAGGTTTAACAAGCGCACTATTAAACGTCGGTTTGATTTTGCCCGACATTATTTTGGCAGAAAATTCAATTACACCATGCCGTCGGAACTTCCGACGTCTGGAATACATAAAAAGTGCAAAGACAAGGATAGGCATCCGAGGCCCAAAACTGATGATGAAGCCTCTTCTAGGCCAGTCACCGGTTCTCCGGTTTTCAGCGAGGCGCCTTTGCAGCCCTTGACGACCGCTTCTGCAGAACCACAGGCTGCCTCCGACTCCCATGTGGAGATGGCTAGGCCTTCGGACTCACAAGTTTTTCAGCCTACCGAAACTAATCCATCAGAGGGATCCGGAGTAGCTGAACTACCCGCAGCTTCAGAGGGTGTTTTCAGACCTCAGTTAATCATTCAACCCTCTGCTAAGTCTAAATACCTTCTTTAAAAACAAAGAAACAGATACAGCATTCTCCAGGACAGGCCTCCATGCCTAAGAAACAAATGCTTAAAATGGCCGAAGACCTAATCACTCTGATCAGGGGGTCCCATCCCCCTCCTGATAAAAGGCCTAGACAGGATGCAGACTATGACTCATCCGACCAGGTGTCCATCCCTTCAGATTCATCCTCAGACCTAGGATATTCTTTACCCCCTTATGAGGATTCTGATGCTGAGGAATCAATTCCATCAGCCTCTCCACTTGAGGACTACTCCTTTGGGGAAACCTTACATACCATGAGGGAGCATTTCCATTAGGAAGGCCAAGATTACTCAGAATCCAAGAAAAGGCTCAGAGACTTCCTTTTATTACCTCAACACAGACCCCTTGCTATCCCACCAGTGTTAGATGTTGTGGATGATGTGTATACTGAATCCAGCTTAAATCCTGATTCTTTACCTCCAGCCCCAGTAAGGCCTCATCAGCAAAGAATCCAGTTCCCTCTGACAGAGATTCCAGAACATTAGACAGATGGGGGAAGAAAGTATATACGTCTGCAACTTTAGCAATGAGAGCCTTAAATTGCCAGTTTCACATGCTAAAATATCAACAATTTTTGATGTCGCAGTTGAAACAAAAAATGCTTCCAGATTCAGATCCTCCTAATTTTAAAGAAATGCAGGATTTATTGCATGCAGCTGAACAAGTGGGAAAACATACTTTGCAATGTGGTTTTGATTCTTTAGAGGCCTCTTGTAGAGCAGCAGTTACAGGCTCTGTCATTAGAAGGCATGCTTGGTTAAAAGAACATACGTTACCAGATCATGTTAAAGCAAAATTATTGGATGCACCTTTGCAGCAGGATGTATTATTTGGAGTTAAGGCAGAAGAGGTATTAAAGAAAATGGAGGCTAAGGCAAAATCTATGCAAACGGTGAAGGATTTCTTACAGGTTCAGCCTCCTCGATTTAGCAAAAATTGGCCAACAAAGAATTGGTCCTTTCCAGTTACAGACAAACCTCAAAGGGGCAGATACAGACGTCCAAGAGGTAGAGGTCAACCACAAGGTCCTTACAGGCATCGACAATGGGGTGCATCAGGCCAGAAAGAAGGGGAAGTCAGGCCACAACCATATAAAAAGCAGCCCCAATGACTTCCCACTACAGCTGCCAAACAGTTCTCTCTTGGCAGCCCCCTTGGGAGGAAAACTGGCACTTTTCTATCACAATTGGCATAGAATCACCAAAGACAAATGGGTTCTCAACATTGTATCTCAAGGTTACAGGTTCCACTTTCACACTCTGCCAAGGTTAAAAGGAATGCCAAATCTGCCACCAAATCAATGGGCAGAGGCTCAAAAACAAATTACGGCACTCATGGACATGAGAGCTATTCAAAAGGTACCACCACAGGAGCAAGGACAAGGATTCTACTCAAGACTCTTTCTTGTTCCCAGAAAGGACAAAGCCTGGAGGCCCATTCTGGATCTTTCTTCTCTAAACACTTACCTGGATGTTCCGAAATTCAAAATGTTGACACTACAGCAGCTTCTTCCCATGCTGGGCAAGAAAGCTTGGCTCGTGACCTTGGACCTCAAGGAGGCATACCTGCATGTCCCTATCAGACAAAACTGCAGAAGATAACCTCAGATTCATAGCTGGTTCAATGCACTATCAATTATCTGCACTGCCCTTTGGCTTATCTACTGCGCCCAGGGTCTCCACAATGTGCCTGGCACCAGTAATTGCATTTTGCAGACAGAAAGGAATTCAAATTTATCTGTACCTGGACGACTGCCTGATTCAAGCAGAGAGCAAAGACATTCTTCTAAAGTATCTGGAGTTTGTAAAAAAGGTATTAAGTTGCCTAGGGTACACAGTAAACGAAAAGAAATAAAAACTAGTGCCCTCACAAGAGATAATATTCCTGGGTGCCAGCTTGAACACAACGGCCAGATGGCTTATCTCACGCCAGACAAGCAAGGACAACTGACTCAATACTTTCAATTGATGGCAACAAGGACCCATCTCCCTGCAAGAAAAATTCTGCAGGCCTTGGGTTACATGGCATCTTGCATACTACTAATTCCATATGCCAGACTGCATATGAGGAAACTACAATGGTACCTAAAGAGTGTCTGGTCTCAACACTGTCAAAGTTTGGAAACAGTTATACCACTAATTCCTTGCCTTCAACATGAGTTTCGATGGTGGGCTCAAGCTTGTCACCTCAACAAGGGACAGCCTTTTACTCAACCCACAGCCAGGCAAACACTGACAACAGATGCATCGGATTACGCCTGGGGAGCACACATGGCAGGAAAATGTATTCAGGGCAAGTGGCCCGCAGAACAAAGGCATTTTCACATCAATTAAAAAGAGATGCTAGCTGTACAAAATGCCCTTATAGCTTTCAAGGACCTACTGCATCCAGGACAACTACTACTAAAGACGGACAACACCACAGTTATGTGGTACATAAACAAGCAAGGGGGCACTCACTCCTACCCCTTTGCAGACAAGCCATGACCTTGTGAAACACAGCTCTAAACTATCAAGTTCATCTGCAAGCACAATTCCTGCCAGGAGAGAAAAACACACTGGCAGACGACTTAAGCAGAAACATCATGGATCCCCACGAATGGAAATTGAATCCACAAATATTCAGAATGATAACACAGAAATGGTGGAGCCCGGACATAGATCTGTTTGCATCCCCAATGAACTGCCAGCTACAGAAATTCTGCACAAGGAGTTACCATCCACAAGCATGGAAAGTGGATGCCCTCTAATTCAGCTGGAAAAACCTACAAGTATACGCTTTCCCACCACTACCTCTCCTTCCAAAGGTACTCATAAAAGCCAGGCAAGAAGAGCCAAAGATGATCCTGATTGCACCAGACTGGCCACGCCAGCACTGGTACCCAATCTGAAAGAACTTAACACAAGGACCACCCTGGATTTTGCCTCAAATACCACATCTGCTGACTCAGCACAACAATCAAATACTTCACAGCCAGCTAAAGACCTTAAACCCAGCTGCATGGAAGATTCCTTAGTCAAGCAAGCAATGCCTCTCTCCAAAGCTGTTATGTATGTCATTCTGGAGGCCAGAAGGCCTAGTACCTGGAAAGCCTATTCAGATAAATGGAAGAGATTCTGTGTCTGGAACCAGGCTCACAGCCTTGACCCTCTTGTCTCAAACATTCCTCAGATACTACAATATTTTACTGAGATGCTGGACAAAGGCCTCTCCTTTTCATCCATCATGATCCACGCTTCTGCCATCTCTGTTCATTACAACACGGATCCACCAATTTTCTCCAATCCTTTGCTAAAACAGTACCTCAGAGGGGCTAAAAACATAAGACTGCCCCGTAGAGCACCTACTCCAACTTGGGACCTCAACTTCATGTTGGAAAAATTAACTTTACCTCCTTTTGAGCCAGCTAACACAGCAGATTTAAAATATATCTCTTGGAAAACTGCTCTGCTCATGGCAATAACATCAGCACGAAGAGTTTCAGAATTACAGGCACTAATGGCAGTGGAACCTTTCCTCATTTTCCACCAAGACAGGGTGTCCTTAAGAACTAACCCTATGTTTATGCCAAAGGTAGTATCAAGTGTGGCTCTAAACCAAACTATTCACTTGCCAACTTTTTATCCAAAACCACAGAATAAAGGAGAGAGACTACTGCATTCTTTGGACATACACAGACAGTTATGCTTCTACTTGAACAAAACCAAAGCTTTCAGAAAATCTGAGCAATTATTGGTAGCATATGCTGCAGGAGCAAAGGGAAAAGACATTTCAAAACAGACTATTTCAAAATGGATAGGACATTGTATACATTTCTGCTCTACACACCATGGGAAACCTGTACCTAGCAGAATTAGATCTCACTCCACCAGGGCAACAGCCACTTCAACTGCCTACCTCAGAGGAGTACCTACCAAGGATATTTTGGAAGCAGTAACTTGGAGTTCTGTACATACCTTCACCAAGCATTACCATCTGCCTCTATACTCTAAATCCAGAGCTGGCTTCGCCACTGCAGTGCTGCAGGGCCTTATAGCCACCCCTAATGCCTTATAGAACCAGCCACCCTACCTCAGCTTTGGGATTCTACCCAAGTGTAATGATTGCAGCAGTGTAACACGATGAACATAGTACAGTTTTGTACCTACCATAAATGTAGATGTTCGAGTGTATACACTGCTGCAGTCCTGGTTACCCTCCCTCCTTCCCCTCTTACTTGCTGGTACGTCCCTATGTCTTCTACCCTTTACTACCTATGGGGAGTATTTGCTGGTAACTGAAAGTTACTGTTTGCTTTTCTAATGTATGTTTTATTAGCAATTTGAATTGCCTACCTTTTTGGAGGCACCTGACATCTGGGGCAAGAAAAACTGAGGAAAATGGCATCGGCTGCATCTTATATACCCCTGTTGCACTGACGTCAGGGAGGAGGCGACAGCAACTGACGTCGGACCAAGACTTTGGAACTCAGGCCGACTGGGGAACCACCTGACGGCAGGATAACCCAAGTGTAATGACTGCAGCAGTGTATACACTCGAACATCTACATTTATGGTAGGTACAAAACTGTACTTTGATCTGATTTCCTGAATTCCTTCATCCAGTGCAAATAAAAAACATAATTGTCTATGGACATCCAACTGATGAAAACTGTATTCTGCTGCATTGGAATAATTTGGAAAGAACACTGGAAGTTCTATGGATTGGTTCAAAGTGTTATGGGAACAGACCTTGAGGACAAAGGAGGGATTAGTACGAAGAGATACTCTGTCTTTGTGAAAAATCAGATAAGGGTTTTTACAGATAATGCTTGTAACTCTGACACCCATCTGGCAGGTGTGATAGCCACCAGAAACAAAGTCTTCCAAGACAAAAAGTTCAAAGGCGATGAATGAGAAGGCTCAAAGGCCGGAGACGTCAATCTGGATAGCACAAAATTCAAACCCCATGAAGCAACAGGTTCCTGAAATGGAGTCTTAACAAATTGGCACCTTTGAGGAAGGTTTTTCACAGCCTATGTGACATAAGATTAGAATCTTGTATGCCTAGATGAAAATTAGAAATCACTGCCAATTGAACCCTCATAGTGGCAGCTGCAGATCCCTGGTGGAAAAGCTCAGGCAGGAATTCCAAAACCACCGGAATGGAGGCGGTATAAGGGTCGACATTTTTTTTCTCAGCCCAGATATAGAATTTCCTCCATTTACTGGAATATAGTCTCCTAGTGGAGGGTTTATGAGAGGACATTAGGACATTAGGATATGAGTCACAGAGGATGAGAATTGGTGAAGCCTAACTAGGGATGGAACTGGAGCAGCCAAGCTGAGGGTGTGTAAAGCGGGATGAAGTGAGCCTGACATGTGCGCCAAAAGATCTGGCACTGGGTCCAGGATCCAATGATCGTCTAGGAGAAGAGGCCAGAGAAAGGGGAACCAAACCTGATGAAACCAGTAAGTAGCAATGAGGATCAGTTTGCTTCCCAGAAGTTTCACTTTCTGAATAAACTTGTGCATGAGAGGAAAGGGGGAAAAAGCATAAATGAGACCCAGGGGCCAATCGTGAATGAGTGCATCTCTCGGTGAGTCCCCCAGAGGGGGGATGAGGGAGAAGTAGCTGCTGCCTTTGGCATTGATCAGGCTGGCAAAGAGATTGCAGCAAGGCTGTCCCCATCTGCAGAAAATCTGCTCTGTTGTTTCCTGTTTCAGAGACCACTCATGAGGCATCAAGATTGCCCGGCTGAGCTTGTCAGCCATCACAATGGTTGTCCCTGGAATGTGCGTTGCCACCAGAAACCGCTGGGAAGACATCACCAATTTCCAAACTCGAATGGCCTCTCAACAGAGTGGGTATGATCTGGTTCCGCCCTGTTTGTTGATATACCATACTACCGACATGTCTGATTGTATCGCAATCGTCCCCAGAGGCAGAAGGTCGTGGAGTGCTTGCAACGCCAGGAGCATCACCCTCATCTCTAGAATGTTGATATGCAGGTGAGCCTTGTGATCTTGCCATGTGCCTTGGACAGTCCTGCCTAGGTAATCCCCCCCACCCTATCTGTGAGGCATCCGTGGTCACAGTAGCAATGGGTTGGCGAGGAACAAGGGAAGTGCCTGTGGTTAACTGATTGGGTAGAGTCCACCAAATGAGGTCTTTCTTGCAAGAGTCTTCAGCAGTATGTGATGAGATAATGGTAGGTGCTGAAAGGACCAATGGGACGACAGCAGCCACTGAAGAACCCTCGTGTGTAGTCTGGCTAGCGGCTCTAGTAGTATGGTGGAAGCCATGGTCCCTAGAAGATGCAGAACAGTCTTGGGCTTGACCTTTTGTAGGGGGAGAAGACACTGAATTTGAAGAACCAGATTGTGTGCCCTTTCTACTGGAAGACGAGCCAACATGTCTACTGTGTCTATCTCTGCGCCTATAAAATTCACAGATTGAGAGAGCAATAAGGCAGATTTTTCCCAGTTGATATCCCCAATTGGGCACAAAGTCGAATGGTAGCATCCCTGGTCTGAAGAAGTAGATGCCTGGTGGGGGTGGTCAAGAGCCAGTCGTCCAGATATGGAAACACCTGGAATCCTTGACATCTCAGGTGAGCTGTCACTACTGCCATACCCTTGGTGAACACACTGGGGGCTGTGGTGAGACCAAATGGCAGAGCACAAAACTGGTAATGACTGGCTCCCAGCCAGAAGCGTAGATGACTCCTCGACGCCCTGTCCATTTTTATGTAGTAGTAAGCATCTTGGAGGTCTGTTGAGCACATCCAAGTGTCTTTCCCCAATAACAAGAGTATAGACTGCAGTGTCACCATCCGGAACTTGTCCTTCTTTACTGATTCGTTCAATCTGCTAAGGTCGAAGATGGGCCTCCAGTCCCCTGTACGTTTTAGCACTAAAAAGAATCTGGAGTAAGTTCCGGATCATATTTGGTTTGCTGGGATGGTTTGGATGACTCATTTTGCCAGCAACTTGTTGACCTCCACAGTTGCCTGATCCCTGTGATTGCGTGTAACATCCTGGATCCTCTTGGGAATGTAAGGTGGAAGAGAAAAGGGTATGACAACCTCTGGTAATAAATCTTTGTACCCATTTGTCTTGAGTGATACTTAGCCAGGCTTCTGGATACAAAGAAATGCGACCCCCGACCAGCTCCAGAGAAGCACAGTTGGGCTCCACATCAGGAGCGCTGGTAAGGCCGGCCCTGAACCGAATCATGGCCTCCCTAGTTTTGCGGTCCGCCCCTGCCTCTAGGGCAACATCCACCATTTCCTCCTCCTCCTCTGCCTCTGAAGGAGGAGTCACCCTGTGCATCTTGGAAAAACATCTGGGATTTATTGAACCACATTTTGCTAACCCCTCTGACCCTTAGGGTATGGTCTAGAGGGGACAGTAAAACGTACTCCCATGGCAGAGAGTGTTTTACCTTCTTGCTCGCACCGGGTGAGTGTGTCCTTTACCTTGGGTTCAAATAATGAAGAACCGTCAAAGGGGGCATTAGTAAAGGTAGACTTGAACGGTTCCGCAAAATTACACAGACGCATCCAGGAATGGCATCTTAAGGAAATTCTGGAACCTGCTGCTCTACTTGCTCCATCGGCTGCATACGAGATAAGCCTCATGGACGAGTTGACAATAGAGTTCAAGGTGGACACCTTGTCAGGGACTCCCTCAGTACATGTACCTTGTAGAGAATCTCTTAACTCCTTAAGGAGATCTCTCTGAAGCCTCTTGAAGTGTGTAAGATAGTGCAGTGATCTAAGAGTAAATGCCGCTGAAGAAAAGATGCACTTCCCGTATCTGTCCATTGTTCGAGACTCCTTATTCGGTGGATGAGCAGAGGAAGAAGTTTCTGCTAGCTCCTTCTTAGTGGCCGCCGCCACCATCATAGCATCTGCGGGAACACCTTTAGACAAAAATTCCTTTTCTCTGGGTGCAGAAAGAAACTTATTTGGTCTCCTGGGGACTGGCTCCATGGCATCAGGAGTATCCCACAACTTCCGACTAACTAGTTCCATCAGTTCGTCGAAGGGTGGAGACACCCAACAGGCTGACGGTGGTGACCCAAAAGCCTTCAGGTACACTGACTCCTCATCAGAAGGGGTGACAGTGGGCCAGCCGCACATCTGCTTAAGGATTTCCAAGATGTCTACGAAGGAGACATCATCAGAGGATGATGTGGGGGCCCTTCTGACTCCTCAAGGTCAGTGTCTGAACTAAGAGACTCGTCCTGGGAGTCTACATGCTTCCTCTTGCATGTTCTCTTCCGTGGGGGCTCCTCGGAAGGATATTCCAGGAAGGTCTTGGAAGAGTGGGGGCCACCAGCTGGTGGCTCCTGAGGCTGCAGGTCTCTGCTGTCCAGAGAGAAAGTAGGAGCTGAGACAGAAGTAGGTGCCCTTGGGGGTAAGAATGTCGGTACCCCTGGTAGAAGCTGATGATCGGGACAGCACACTCCTCATCATCTCGAATGCCGACCTCTCCGGCTCTGAAGACATCCTCGGCTCCAAGGAAACCGAGGATGCCATCAATTCCAGAGCCATCGGCTCCGAGATAGACATAGGGTCCAAGCTCACCCTCGCCAACCCACCGAGAGGCAGGCTCAGAACTGTAGAGGTTCGGTTCCAGGCGTCCTTGTCGGGGCCGACTGGGGAGCTTCAGCTCCTAGACACCATGGACGGCACAGAGAGTGTCGGAGCGGAACTTGGATCCGAAATAACCTTGGGGGGAGCTGGAACCTAGGGTTCCACCAGTGGTACCAAACGCTCCTGCTCCGAAAGACCAGCATGGCTCGGAGGAGGAATCACCGAAGGGGGACAGACTCAAGTGGCCCCAGAGCCAACAGCAATTTAGGTAAGGCAGATGACTTCAGCAGTCTCAGCACTACCCTCTCCACATCTTCTTCTGATAAACTCCTAGAGGACAGAGTAGGAGAGTGGGATCTTTGCAGTATAGGTGACTTCAATGTAGGGGAGACCAATAAAGGGTCCATAGACCGGCTCCGTTGAATACTCTCAGTAGTCGGCTCCGAACTACTTGGCGCCGACATTGTAACCACAGTAGTAATACTCTCGATTGGCTTCGAACTCAGTGGAGCCAATGAGACAGTAATTTTATCATACTTAATAATTTTAAGAGGCGGCTCCAAGACACCAGCCGGTGCCAGAAAGGGCATCTTAGAGGATTTGGACGTTTCCATTTTAGATCCTTGGGATCTAGCAGAAGAGGAAGAGCTAGCCAGATCTTCCTCAAAAGAGGGCTTTAAGAGACCTTTTAGAATGAGCTTATTTTTTCTTTCTTGCAACACCCTAGCACTAAAAGAGTGGCAAAATAAGCAGGTTTCTTGTAAGTGGATGGCCACAAGACAGTAAATGCAGTTACTGTGGCCATCCGTTATGGACATCTTCTGTGAGCATTTTATGCATTTCTTAAAGCCAAATGACTTATGGTCTTTGCCTTCCTTAGACATCTCACAGAAGATGAACTCACACACACATACAGGAAAGAAAGTAGGAGGACTAGGTCCTCTAACTTAAACGGGCATAGCCCAGGTAGGAAATAAGGGAAACTAGGTCCTCTAACTAAAATGGACCAAGGGAGGACAGAAACAAGTAGAAAGACACGCACACACACTAGAACAGGAAAACACAAAGAATAAGGTCAATAGAACCTCGTTCTGTCTGTAACACAACTGAAAGAAAATATCAGTAAGCGGAGGCTCCGCAACAAAACTCTTACTTACGGTATATAAGCAAGCACACACAGCTTAAACTAAGTGCAAAAGGCACCTAAACTACTAATATTAATTATGATATTGTTAACAACTGTAACAACTATAGCAATGAAGTAATAACTGGCACACATTATACCAAGTACTGTAAGGCCAACAGTCAACTGTACTTAAACAAAAGGCGCTCTACTAACGCTAACTATCTAAATGCAAATACCACACTAACAAGAGCTATAGAATGCTAAAAAATTGAAAATAGAAGATTTATCCAAATGTTTGAAGAAAATGTGTAAAACTTAGCCACGGCCAAGAAGAAGCACATCCGAACTCGTCAACGTGGCAAACAAGATCTGGGGAGGGTACAGGTGCACCATGGGATACCTACCTAGCCACGAGCAAACTAGAAGACTTTGAGCTTGTAAATAGGCCAAGTCAGAGCCGAGAATGGGTTCCAATCCCATATGTAAGAATGAAGGCGAGATAGGACTACAGAACACCTCCTGTTTGCCCACAAACCTATGAAATCTGCTGGGCATTGTCTGTACTCATATCGTATTGAAAATCCTTATCTGTTTCCATCAGGTCAATACCCTCCCTGCCATCCTTCAAAACCATTTTGAAAGACTTTCCTAGCCAAAAGCTGTCTCTGTTTTTGCTCAACACCAGAATAAACTATATCCCTAAATGTGAACAAATACCTATTCATACCTTACATCTCCTTAATCTCCCTTGTTAACTCACTTCCTTACTTACAATTTATCTTCCCTGGCTTTCTCTCTAAATATTCCATAAGCCTGCTTTTCTCTCACTTCGTATTGCAATTCCTGTTTGTATTATACTAACATACGTTTTAAACTGGCTAAAATTTGTTTATTAAATCATTGTCATATAACTTGTATCTATTCTTAATCAATGTTTTCATATTATGTCTAATTTGGTATAATTATTTAAACTGTAGTTGTTTTTATATTATATTTAAAGACTGTAAAATTATTGTTCTTAAAATGTTTTACAAAGTTTAGAGCTTTTCTCCCTGGGCTTCCAGTGAAAATGGAGTCCTACCCATATGGACTTTCCCCGTAATCAAATGTCAGTAAATTATTTGAGGGGGTGTTTCTGAGTGCAGATTTTGCTGCACAAAGTGTTGCTGGTTAAATTCATTGAGTTATGCTACAGTTGACTTAGGACTGCTTACGATAGCGCATTTTATGGTGGTTTCATTTTGGTCACAGTTGTGCAGTTAGTATATATATATATATATATATATATATATATATATATATATATATATATATATATATATATATATATATATATGGTTCTAGGACGGAAGATCGACAAGGAAAAGACCGACACCGACTTCACCGACGCGAAAACACCGACACGGAAATAACCGACACTACAAACCACGGACATTTCACAGGTAAGGGGTTTAAAATTCGCTAATCAAGCCTACCATGTTCAGGTAAGGTGGCAGTGTTATGTATGTGTTAAATTTAAACCCCTTACCTGAAGTCGGTGTCGGTCTTTTCCTTGTCGATCTTCCGTCCTAGAACCATATATATATATATGCATGGAGGATTGTGGGAAGTAACAATCTCTCATATAAATATATAATATATTTTTTGTATGTATGTAGGACAGTAAGAGTTATGGGAGGGTACTGGTAAAGTGCTTTTCTTTTTTTAAGGGTTAGCTTTATACTTGAAGTGTTGGAATAGTAAATGCAATGTAACTGGCTTATATTCACAACTGTTTTTGTTAGATATGCTACAGTTAAATGCAGTACTCTGTAAGTATAGTTGACGTATTATACACTGGGCAATGCTGCTCTCAACAGTTGCTGATATAACATGATTACACTGTGTTTTATGAAACATACAAATGATTGACTGGCAAATGGTCAGCATTGTTTTATTGCAGGCTTGTTTTGTTGATTGGGTCTGCATGGAGGGCAGGACGTTTACCCCTGCAGGAGTCATGTTAAAGCCCATTCTGGTGATTATGGATCAGGTTCTGTAAGGAGGACAGTTCTTGCTCCGCCTTCAGGACACACTTTAAAGCCTGTTCCACTTTTTTGATAAAACAGACTTCTATAGTGTGGCTATTTACTGGTCAGTTATATTAACATTTCACCATAGATACAAGGCATACATTTAAGAGGTTGTTAAAGGCTCAGTTTATCAAACTGTCTGAGTTGTGGTACAACTGATCAAATATTCAGTTGATTGCACAGGGCCAGTATCTTTTTTAGGGGAGATTACAGTACAGCATAAATGAGGAACTTGCACATTCCTCACTGTTGTGTGGTCTCAAGAGTTGGTATTTTTAGGAAGCAGGGGATGTGGGAGGTGCAAGAGGGTTGAGTCCTACAAAAACAACAGTTGGTTTCTCGATATTGAAGACTGAAAGGTTGTTTTTTGGTATTTTAAAATTTGATGTCTGTTTTATGGTGAACATTTGCTGGGAAAATTTAGATAAGCTGTTTTAGGAGTGGCCTTATTTTCATGCTGGATGCCTACTTCCTATATATATATATATATATATATATATATATAAGCATTTCTTTACTTTTGTACGTACTACTTTAATAATGTCACTAATCATAGGATCATAGGAGGTTACTAGGCTAATGGCCCTGGGGCCCTTACAAGCCTAGCCAAGAGTTTATCCCCAAAAATAAAACCTCAGTCAGCACCTGTCACCCCCCCTCGTCAAAGGGGGACAAAGGTGGAACCCCTGGGACAAATTTATGGTTTCCCATCCACTCATCAAGACTGCATTTGAAGAGAGCCAGTGAGGTTCTCTGTTTGGCATGTATGGGAAGTCTATTCCAGAAAAGGGGCAGCCTCTGGGAGACAAACCTGTCTCTCCAGCAGGTTTTGTTGATGTTGCATATTAGATTTAGGCCTATTGAGTGGGTAATGCGTGAGGAGTTAGACTTATGGATATGGAGCATCTGTAGTAGGGCAGGGTCCGATACTGCCTTGTTGGCGAGACACAGATCACCTCTGAGCAATCTGTATGATATTGAGTAGAGTGATAGTGATTTAAGCCTGTCCGCATAGGATAGGTGTTGGAGGCCATAGATTCTCTTTGTGAGGTATTTCTGTGGCCTTTCCAGTTGGTGTAGGTGTTTGGAGAGGTACATACCAAACCGGGCATTATACTCAGTCAAAGGCCAAATAAGGGAGGAGTACAGAGAGGTAATAACCTCCTTTTTTCTGGATGCAATCCCTTTACTTATAAGATGAACCAAGTAAAAGGCTTTTCTGACCACAGCCGCCTCATGATGGTTGAATGTGAGATTGTTGTAACCTGAGTACCCAGGTCTTGCACCACAGGTTGTGTGCTTAGGGGTTGCTGTTGATGTGGTAATCAATAGGGGCCGTGCTTTTGCCGAATGGTATGATAATACATTTTTTTGCATTTAACTGAAGGCCATGACTTTGGCACCAGTTATTTGTAGCTGTGAGTCCCTCTTGCAGTATGTTAACATTAATTGTGGAGTCAGTGACGGCACCCAACATATAGTCATGCGCAAACTTGGTCAGCTACAGGCCCTTTGTCTTTGCCTGGACCTCTGAGAAGTATATGCCAAACAGTAGGGGTCCCAAGACAGATCCCTGGGGAACACCACTAGTGACAGGTCTGCTGTCAGAGGTGGCAGCACCTATTTTGATCGTGTGGGTCCTATCTGTGAGCCAGTTGGCCACCCATCTAACTAGACAGGAATTAAGACCAAGTTGTGTTAGTTTTTCAATGATGCCTGAGTGGGTGATTGCGTCAAAGGCCTTGGCCAGATCAAGGTAAGCTGTATGTACTGACTTTCCCTCATCCAGAGCCTTGGTGACAGTCTCAAAGAAGTCAACTAGGTTCAATAGGCAAGATCTTCCCCTGACAAATCTGAATTGGGTGGGGTCGAGTGCTTGGAGAGTGCCTATGCCCTTGTTTATGAGATCCATAATAATACACTCCATGACTTTACAGATCAGACTTGTCAAGTTGATGGGGTGATAGTTTCCTGGGTCAGTAGTGGCACCACCTTTGTGGAAAGGGATGACAATGGCAGTTCTCCACTTTGCTGGAATGAAGCGTGTAGTTAGGCTGTGGTTGAATAGGGTGCTCAATGGCAAAGCTAGTTCTTGCTGGAGATGGTGCAGAATACAGCCTGGGATACTATCAGGTCCCATGGAAGCTGTGTTCTTTGCCTTGGATAGGGCCTTTAACACTTGATCTACAGAGATGTGAGGTGTGGGATAAGTATCGGGGATGCTGACTGGGCCTTTGGGGGGCGATAAGGGGGTGAAGTTTGCACTGAACCTCTCAGCCACCAAGTTGGCTAAGTCAGCAGGATCAGTGTACGTGGTATCATTAAGTACTAGTTCCGAACCAACTTGGGCTTTGCCATGGAGGTTCCTAATGTTACTGAAGAAGGACTTGTGGGTTCCCTTTGTTTTGGAGGCTAGTTTCAACTCATAAATGGCTTTGGAGGTTTTAACTAGAGATCTAATTTGTTTGTTGAGGCAGAGGAGGGAGTTTTTCCGATTTGGAATTTGTTCCTTTTCACCCTTGGATAACAGTTTCTTCCTTTTGTTGTAAAGCCTGTTTATAGAGGATGTCCACCAGACAGGTTTTTGTTTCCTTGAGGAGCAGATTTTAGTTCTGTTGGGTATGGCTGAGTCCATGCAGTTGTACAGGTGCTTGTATACTGCATTGACGTACTGTTCAGTGTAATTGTCTGCATCATCTGGGGGGGGTGAAGCTGCTGATACCCTCCTTTAGGAGGTTGTAGTCAGCTTTTGAGAAGCATTTTAGCCTGGTTACAGCTGGGGAGGGGTTGGGTGGGACAGAAACTTTGAATGAGACAGACGGATTATCATACTGTGGGAGTGGTGCAGCAGTCGCCCATGTTGGTGAGAACCAAGTCCAGTATGTTATCTCCCCTTGCGGGGGATAAGATCAGATAATCTACTGCATTAGAACTGATGAAGTCATGGAATCCCTGGGTGAGTACATTAGTGCAGAAATAGTTCACCCAGTCTATGATGGGGTAGTTGAAGTCACCAAGGATCAAGGTGTTAGGGGGTATCTTGATGGAGTCAAGTAGGTCCAGGTAGGAGGTGTGGGTGTCCTGAGACATGCAGGAGTGTCTGTAGCTGGCTATAACTTGGATGGGTGTCTTGCCAACTGTCAGTTTCACCTAGAGTAATTCCAGTGCATCATGTTGGTAAACCAGTCTGGAGGTGTGCCTGTCCTTAATGAAGATAGAGACTCCACCACCCTTAGTCTTTCCGACCTCATTTTTGGGTTGGAAAGTGTGGAATGAGGTATAGCCTGGTGAGGCAAGGGTGCTCTCTGCAGCCCTGAACCATGTTTCTGTGACTGCACAGACATCGGCATCTTCTAGTGTGAGGAAAGCCTCCAGTGAGTGCATTTTCAGATTAAGGCTCCTAGCATTGAGTAGCATAACCTTCAATTTGCTTTTTGACAGATCTTTTATGTTGGGAGATTTGTCTTTGTGACATGGCCTAAAAAGGCACAATGGGGGAGGCAAGAGCTCTGGCCAAGATACAGAACCCTAGGGGTGACAGGTGGAGGCCATGATTTTAGTAGTAAATTGTGGCTTATACTGGTACAATTTTCAATTGTTCATGCTAGCGTTAAGACTACTGTTAACTCACTACATTTCAGTGTTTTGAATAGTTGATCATTTTTATGCATGATTGAAATAATTTCACATTATTTGCAGTTGTTTTGGCATTCTGAGTATTGGAAGTTGGCATTTCAGTAAGACACTGGATGTTAAGTATAATTTAGCTTTATGACAGCCATTACAACTCCTGTATGCACACTGCATGTCACTCTTCCCTAGATCCCATTTTAAACTGCAAAATTAAATAATTACTTTAGATCTACAATTTTATCACATATTTAAAATGTCACAATTTTGCCAAGCCAATACAATTTTAAAATACAGAAGTATGTGTTTTACAAGGATGCAGCCTCTTGGACATAAATCCAAAGCCTTAGCCACATGAATATTTTCAGGAATTGTGCATTTACGGTAATGAAATAAAACAAGTATACGTAAGAATATTTTAGATTATGTTTATCATATACACAGCAACATTTCAGATTAACTCAGCCTCACTAGCTCAGCAGATACACACTAAGACATTTTGTCATGAAAAATGTTTAGCAGATATGTTGTTTTAATGTTATTATTATGCACAATGTACAAACATGATTATGGGTTGCAAACATGGATAAAGACAAAGCTAGTATTTAATGAAGCATTTTACTCACAACCAAGAAAGAGTTGACTGTAAGAGTATGATGTCTCTGTTTCTCTTGCTACTCATAATCCCTTTTCTTCCCCGAAGGCATAATTTCAAGCCCCCATTTTATGCACAACTACATACTAAAGCATTTATATAGGTCAGAAGCAAAATATTCATTTAGCTTGCCCAAGGTTTCTTACTTCTGAATGTCTATAGCTGACACTGGGAAATGCAAAGTGCTTTATTTTGCTGTTAACGTATACACCACTGCTTCAGGATATCACTCAGAAGAAGGGAAATTACCTGTGGGACTGCCATTAGGATAATAATAAGGAACAGTTGGTCCCTCTGCTGCTGTTTCAATTCAATCCCTGTATAACTTGTCTAGTGTTTCGCAGAGATTAATGAAAATTGCATCTTTTTCAGTGAACATCTAAGTCAGTTTTTAAAGGTGCATGCTTTAACATTAGGAGGATATTATGCAGTATGATTTCATAAAATATTCATGCATATATATGTGTGCATTGTTTATTTATTTTTATTTACTAACCAAGCTGATGAAATGAACCAGAAGACTATTATTAGTCATGACTCAGGCCATCAAAATAGTAAACGGTAAACAGAAATGTAGAATAAAAAGGAAAGTTTAATGTATTGATGGCATTGTTAGTACATGGCATAGCTACATTCTTTACAAAGTATATGCAATATTACTAAACATAGCCAATAAACATATCTCACTAAAACGGAAATTGCACAAGTTACATTAGTTTTTCTTTTTGCTTTAGCAATGAAGCAAACATAAAATACAGCAGGCTACAGAGGATGCTTGATGTAAACACTGTAAATAGAATATAACCATAATGCCATGCATTATGAAGTAATGTCATCATGCACCATGTCATATGAAATGCATGAATTAATGTTAACTTTATAGTGGCTTTATTTTGCTTTCCTTATCATCACTGCATTCAATCACTAACTCATTTCTGTGCTGCTCACTTTTATTGGGAAAACCCATGAGGCTTAGATTGAACTATCACTGAACATTTTGTCAACCTACAATTTCAAGTCATTCTGTCTCTGTGTATCTCTGTCTCATCTTCCCTATTTTCCTTGTATTGTTTAAGAATCAGAACACAAACCAAATGCCAGATAATGAATCTAATCTAGTTTGGTAAGCCTCTCTTGAGCCATAATGAATCAGGTGAAAGAGATGGTGTTGTCAGAATATATAAAAATAATGCCCTTTTAATCATGATTACCAAAGTCATGACTACTGTCCACTAATGAAGACACTTTTTGGAGCTGTAAGATTAGTGTGGTAAGATCAGTGTGGGAGGGTTCACAGACAGTTATGTGCATTTACCAATAGACACCTCTATCAGCTTATTTTTCATGTCATCATCTGGCTGTATTTCAAGTTAAAAAAACATAACTTTCCCCTTCTTTCCTGGGGTGTTATTAATGTCAGGTGTAAGTCCACCATGAGTTAGGTATATGGAATAATATGAAAACCAAGACCAATGATGAAGTAACAGCCAGAACACAACAGATATAAACGAAATAGACTGAAACAAAGTAAATTTATTGATACAAAGCTTTCAGGTGGAAACAACCCTTCTTCAGTGCAAGATAAAAAGTGAGTCCATTACAACTCTTAAATACAATTCAAAATCAATTATCCAATTAAACACAGCCAATAAAAACAAACAGCATATTAAAAACCTAAAATGAGGAAATATGCTCATATAAAATTGAATTATTTCAAACATAACATTCTGTCTTTAAGTATGGGTTTTAGGGTATTTAACCTGTTAATGCCAGGAAATACATCTGCTTGTAGCAATGTAATCTATTCATATTCTTTTAACTCTAAATTATTATTCAAATCACCGCCTCTAATAGATCTTTGAACAGAAGTCAATACTCTAAAAGTGAAGTCATGCATTTCACCATACTCATTTATATGCTGTGCCAATGAATTAGTTAACATATTCCTCCTTATGTCCGATCTGTGTTCATTGAATCTATCTTTCAGACGTCTAATACTTTTTCCTACATAAAATGTAGGACATATTCGGCACACAGCTAAATATATGATGTTACTAGAATTACAGGTGGCAGAACATTTTGAGCTTCTCAGCTCCAAGACTCAAGGTTTAATCTTAACTCTTGTCATCTGGGTGGACTATGTTCTCACTTCATCTACATGGGTTTTAAAAAGACATCTGGATGACTTTGATTCACCTACTTACTTCAATGCAATAAATTAAATGTTCAGAAGAGTGTGACATAGAGGTGTCTGGGAACATACTGTTCATGAATGGCAGAGGAATATGGACTGGATGGAGAAGCAGTGCGCTACATAAAGGACAGCAACAAATGTGATTTCAAAGAGGGGGAAGGGTGGTCTTCCTGCATTGGTTAACGTACTGCTGCTCAAAAGATCACTTCCTTCATTTTCCTTCCCTTACCATCACTCCCATTGTTTGAATAATACAATAAGGTCATGTTGCCTTTCTAGTGTGTTTCTCTTTTCCTCTTGGTTGCCTGATAGTGTATACAAGTAAGGGAGTGCGTGTGACAGTTAACTGTTGTGCAAGCCAGAAGAGTAAGGTTAAATATAACATATATATGGAGAATTTGTTGTAGCCAGTCAACCAGCATGTTTGTGGGAGGTGGGAGGACACTAGAGTGAAAACCTACACTGAGTAACCATTAAAAATATACTATTTCACTTGTGAATTGTGCTACTACAACCAATTACCTTCTAATAACCATTTCAACACACACGAATAAACACAGACTAGACTAACTTACGTGAGTTTAGTACCATTGAACAAGTAATGACTAGCGCCCTGCGCCAAAAGACAAGTTGCTTTGTGTTATTTACCTACACCCCAACAAAAAAACAGCAACAAAAAAAAAGAAGAAAACAGCACATACAGAAGGAGAGTTTGAACATTTTATATATTGTATTTGTTTTTGTTAATTGGAAAAGGCCGACAGGGTTATGCCCATTTTCAATGGAGACCCAGTGAGAAGAGCGCCACAAAATTACATGAGTACATAATTAGTGCAATTTTTACAGTAGTGTGTAAAAAAAGGTTCAGTGACAATACTCCATACAAGTATATTGAGAGTACTACAATCCACATGCAACTAAGAAGGACCAGAAAAAAAGAAAACTAAGGTACACAAGGCTGTTTTCCACATCTACTTCAAATTACTTAATACCACTCTGTATTCTAAATAATGACTGTTTCCTGCCCCCAAATAAGCAGAGTCTACTCTGTCAAATGTACTTATGCCCTATACACACACAGAAACCAGTGAAGATAAAGGTAATGACTAGTGCAATGCTTTGAACAAACAAACATGCCATGATTCCTTCATCATAATGTTAGAGTTACCCAGTAGAAACAAATCTACAGGAAATACAGGGAGCAGATGTGAGGAAACCACATAAGCTGTTGTACAGGACAATAGAAAACATGAAAAAAAAATCAGTGGCAATCTCTGAACATAAACAGAAGAAATATGGTAAGTTAGTGATAGAATCTCCAAACCACAAGAAACATTTTAATTCAATTCTGCTACATCTTGAATTGTAGTGCAAGTTAGATACATTGTGGCAGTGGCTTTGCTGACATGATACTTTTCTCCTCATATTTCTTTCCTAAATGTAGCTTGTTAATAATAATAATAATATAAATAATATATATATATATATATATATATATATATATAATATATGTTTGTGTGTGTGTGTGTATGTGTGTGTATATATATACATATATATATATATATATATATATATAAACACGCACACACACACACATACACACACACACACGCACGCATATATATATTACACTGTCAAAAATGATGTCTGAAATCATATTTAATAATAAGACTTTTTCTGCATGAGAAGTCAAAAGCTTTAGTGGAGATACATACAGTAGGGCTATATTTCTTTGTGTCTGGCATAGTTTTGGCAGTTTACAGGACAAGAAGATCCACCAGATGTCTCCTCTTCCCAATATGTAGCTAATATACACATGCTGAATGAAATATGTCTGCATGAGTCACAGCTTCATGTTAGCAGAACTCATGAAGGAATGATTTCATTCCCACAAAATTGCTTTACTAACACAGGAATACATTTTAAACTATTTAGCCTGAAATGCTGATATTGCAGTAAGATTGTGCATTTCAAATTGTGAGCTCACGGTGGCTCAGGCACATTTTCTCTGAGGGTATTTTCATACTAGTAGTATGCAGAGATGTCTCTAATGATTGAATCTGCATAACATTTTATGGTGTTTATCTAAAGTACTACATTTGTGTGTTTACTAACCTTTAAGTAAACTGACCAGATAATTTATTCATTTATTTTGTCCATAAAACTGTGTCATCACAGATATGTAGTAAGGAGCAGGGCTGTCATTTACCTATGTTAAAGTATTAGATATATTATTTGTATAAAATATGGATTTCAGGGAAACAGATACAGATGTCTAGAAAGGCAGGCAGAGTTATCAGGTCAGAATAAACCTTCAAGCCTAGCATTGTAGTTTTTATTATTTTGTACAAGTAAGATTTGTCAGTACAGACAGTACTTGAATTAGTTGGTATGACAGTGCAAGGAAAAGGTGGGAAATATGTATAAAAGAAACAGGAGTGGGTATTATAGATGCATCTTTTAAATGCAGATGTTGTGTGGTCTGTTAGTCATCTGTTCATCTAATGCTGCAGTATGAGATGTGTACATATTAGTGCAATGTTCTTTTTTTCTGTCTTTAAGAAAAAAACTGCCTTACTGACATCAAGGCAAGCGTAACAATATTACACAGGCTGAATCAACACAACCCATCTTCCTCTGCATTAAATATCTCTTACTGTGTCCTTTGACAGCTTACTTCATTAACTAATGTTACAATTCTGTTTTAAACCTTCTCTTTTTAATTGGATTCTTCTGATACTACAATATACAATCCTTACTCTTCAAACACACACCTACCATGTGGGAGGTCTGTCCCCTCAACTTATTTATTTTAATCTAAATGTCACCAGTACAAAGGAGAAAGGGAATAACACAAATGTGTATGCCTCACAGATACAAGAGAAGATTAACATTACTTAGAGCATATTTTAATTTTTTGTTATTAAGCAATAGCTTACATCAATAGTTTTTGGCACATGTAGCTGCGGAACCAAGGAAGCCAAAATCTACTTAAATTAAAATTACTTTAAAGGGTGGAAAACTATATATGTTATGTGATGCTCATGCTCCCAAAAAAGGCTTCTTCCCTTGGACCCCACTACTTAATACAACCATCTCCAGGGTTATTTCACTTTAGAGCAGATTATACAATTGTGCTTATGTGGCCTCACTTAAATGGTCTGTTGACCTAATAAATAGATACCCCTTCATTAACATATGTCAGTTTACTGTTCAGCATGACTTTTACAAATGCATACAAATTCCTGTTCAAGTTCAAACTTATTAACACTGTGTAAAGGGCGGCACAGTGGTGCAGTGGTTAATGTTGTCACCTCACAGCAAGAGGTTCTCCGGTTTGATTCTTGGCTGGGGTGCCTTCTGTGGGGACTCTGCATGGGTTTCTTCCGGTTTCTTCCCACATTCCAAAGACATGCATCTGGAGTTTTTCTCCAAGGGCCACCATTAAAAATAGGCTCTGTCCTAGTTGGACTTTCATGGTCAACAAATGTTAAATAAAGTAAGTAAATAAATAAATAAATAACAATAATTGATACTAAACTGTTATATAGTTATATTATAGAGGAATTAAAATCTGAACACCCTCGTGGCTGCATGAATGACCGTTCTTTACAAGCTTGGTGTTCAGGAGGCATTGAGGAAAAATAATGCAATAAAAAATTGCAATAGATAATTTTTTTAGAGATACATTCAATATGAAGAGTACAGAAATAATGTTGTAACGTTATTAAAAGTAACAAAAGATAACACTGCTACAGTATAGGTAACACAACTTATTATAATTCATAAGGTTTTAAGAAAAGATTACCATTAGAAGACATTGTAGCAAACAGTCCAAAATAAACATGTTTTGAACAAGAAAGCAACCCCCCCCCCAAAAAAAAAATAGATAATAATAATAAAGGAAAGTGATCAACAAACAAGGTCGCCCTTCCATAACAGGAATATTAATGTCCTAGAATCCATTATCATCTACAAAAAGCTAAATATTATCCATAAACACATAAAGAAACAATGAAACAAGCAATACTTATTAATGCAGCCACATTATGTCGTACAGTCATTAAGAACACTAAATATAAACTATGCAACAACATTGCAAATGGCCTAACTTGCAGTAATTGGAAAGATGTTGCAAAAGAATCAATCCACACTGACAAGAGTCTCAATGAAAGCAGCAAAATAATGTCAGTAGCCACAAACTTCAAAAAGTCACCAGAACTTTGCACAGGATGTTTTTCCATATGTACAGTGTTATTCTGAAGATGCCAAGACATTAAAATGCCTTCCATCCATATTTTCTATCCACTCCAATAACAGGAAACTAAAATCATTTGCTGGACATGAAATACCAACAGCTCCACAGCAGAAGCAGAACCTCCACCTCTAAATAACAGTCAGCTCTGAAGAACTTCTTCTTCTTTCGGCTTTTCCCAGCAATCCTGGCAAATGTTCAAATTGAAAACTTAAACAGTGCAGCGGCACTCAGCAGTCTTGACAACCATTAGTCACCAGATTGTAGGTGCTGCTATGTAACTTCTTACTATAATACACTCTAACATTATGCTGAATGATGTTTCTTTATACAGTATATTTCTAATCTCATTTCAGCAGGAATGAACAATATTATATTTATTCAGATGCTTGTAAACCAAGTACAGTCAAATAAAAATAAAATAAAACTGCACAATTAACAAAGCACAAAAATTATATATATGTACCTATACTATCTATCTATATCTAATCTATCAACCGTTATATCATACAGTTGTAAACAGAGCTGATGTGAGGCAGTATAAAATGGTCTACCTTGAGGGGCTTCTTAAAAATAGCCATTGTTGGGGAAAGGCCCCCTTCTAGAAATGAGGTGTACAATAAGAAAAAATAAATAAACAGCAGAAGTCCCTACTCACAATATGAAAACCTCCAACGGCCCCAAGGGGAAAACACATGCAAGGGTCTGACAGGGCTATAGTGGATCAGGTTCTCCTTCAGATAAGAGGAATCCTAACCATGCAGTTAAATGCACTAACACTAGAATTCTAAAAATTAAAAGTAACTGAACTTACAGACAATGCAGGCTCCACAGAACCAGAGTAATATGAAAGTAACTAGCAGTACCTATAAGTTACCTGGTTAGAGAATTCTGTACAAGCTGCAGTTAATCAAGTTCAATGATAACTGAGTCTGGAGGAGACCAAGGCCTGCACCATTATAGAAAGGACCTGAGCAGAGAGAAGGTATTTTATGTGGCAATTTTCCATAAATGGAAACAAGATGTCTGTGATGTTAAAGTAGAGGGATAAAGCCCTCATTACAGTCCAAGTGACCTAGGTTTGATTTGTAGCTCAGACAATTCGCACAGGCAGGGAGGATGGGTGTGCACATCTTGGGGAGTGCTCATGGTCACATGCATTGTGCTGGTCATTCCCTGGTGAGAGCTGCGGACCTTTGAGGAGTGCTGTCTGTAGAGGACTTAGAGCATTAGCTGTCACACATGGATGCATGTATGATATGAAGAAAAGCCCCACTGATGGATGCATGTATGATATGAAGAAAAGCCCCACTGTATGCCAAATCCTGGTATGGTATAGGTGTGTGCAGGAAGTGAGATTAGGCCTTAGGAAAAAAAAAAAACTTCTCCATAGCAGTATGATGCTGTCCAGAAAGCCTCAGTCTCCTCACTGGCCCTGAACATGGGTCAGAACTAGTCTTGGATGTGGCTAAGCTGGGTTTGGTAAACCAGGTAAATGAGGAGAAAGCTTGGGAACTGAAAGTCACTTGGGGGGCTAAAAACATGGCAAAATAAAATGGAAACAGGATTATTTCACAACAGACGATACCTTGTTCTTCAGGGTCCATGTGCTGCCTAGAGCATTGTCTAGATTACTTGCCTTCTCCACACACTTTCGCTTATCACAACTGTAAGCCAAAACAAATTGAAATTCCTTAAAGTGGAATAAAAAGCCACAACCTTTTCTTAGATGTGGTGAGCTTCACTGATTAATACTCATCCAGTTCTACATTCTAATTCATGACTAAGTGAATCAGCAGTAGACATGGGAATGGAAGGGAAGGGTTTTTATTGCCTGTAAATAAAAGCATAACTTTTAACAAGAGTAACATAAATATTAGAAGTATGAAAACATCTGATAACAAACTGAACAGCACATGGTTTTAAACGGTCGGGGTAGCAATATTTAACATGCTGGAAAATCTGTACACAAATAATGCTCAAATGATATATCCAAATTTGTAGCTACAGCATTTACAGCAATTTCTCTGCTTAAAGTACTCATCAGAATTGTAGTATGAACAGATGAAATAGTAAGATATATGGCCTTTCATGGTTACTAATTTTTTTTGAAAGTGGTCTTAGAATTTATAGGCATTTTTTTTAAACAAGAAACATCTTTATTAAACCATTACTTATGACATAGGCAGTCATACATTTATATAAATGAAAACAAACCACATCTACACAGCCCTAGTTGCAAGAATTTTACATCGCAAACCATACTGACACTCTCCAAGTTGCAAACATTATACATTACTTACAATCTAACCAATCATTTTCAGTCAAACATTACATAGTTCATTTAAGTCCTGCCTTCTTTTAAACCTCATTCCTCCCCTGTATATATTGTTCCCACAATTCCCATTTTTCTCTATGTAGTTTGCTCCTACCCTTTTCTAAAGATCTCAGTTCCAGTTGTTTTATCTATGTTACTATATTCACTACTTCATCACCACAGTTAGACACAGCAAGGCCTTACCATGTCTAGGCAATTCCATTTCTGTATCATAGCTCAGAAAAATCATCTCTGGCAGTGCATCCTGCAGGGAATCCTTAAAGTCTGCCAACTCACTGCACTCCCAGAAAATATGTTCCCAATTATCTCTGTCTTCCTGTCACACCTCCAACATTTGCTGTGTACCTGAGGAAAAATTCTGTGGAGTCTACTTGGAGTATAAAAATACCTATGGGAACATTTCCAAACAAAAATCCTAATCTTTTAGATTTTGTTGCATACTTGGGAGACATACATATATCCTCCCATTGTTTCTTTGTGAATTGCTTATCCAATCTCTCATCTCAATCCTTTCTAACCTCCCCCAATTGATTTTTATACTTATCCTGCAATATTTTATATGCTCTACTAATTATTCCTTTTTAATGGCAGCTTCTGTTCCAGATTCTACTAAAAACTCTACCAGTGCTGGTCTTTCATTTAAGACCCTCCCCCCCATATTTCTTTCTTTTTGCCTATACTCTGATATTAACCTTTGGTAAGGAAGGCAATCTCTAACCTACAGCCCAAATAAATTCTTGGTGTCTTCCCATTCTATCACCTTTTCCTCTCTAGTTATTTGCTCCCAATACCTTTGTTCCTTTGCCAGTTTCCTACAATAAATTCCAGCCCCCTCCTGCCTATTGTCTATATCCCTAATTGTAGTCATCCCTATTGACAGAATATCCTTTCTCCATTTCCGTGTTGGCTTAGTTTTTAGGATACTTTCTGCTACTTTATAGATGTAATATTCTGTATGATTATTGTTATTCTCCTTAAAGCCCTGCATCCAAAATCCCAGTCTCTCCTTGTTTCTTGAGCTTTTCCCATGTTTCATCATCCTATCTTTCCATTTTGAATTATAGCTTTCTGATTGTGCTGTGCATAAGAGCCTTAGCTAATAAGCTCTGAAATACACCTTCAAATTGGGTAATCCCAATCTGCCCTGCTCTACTGGAAGAATCAGCTTATCCCACTTGATTCTTGCCATCTTCCCCTCCCAGATAATGTCCTTCAGCTCTTTATTAATTGCTATCCACAACTCCTCCTCTGGTTGACAAAAATATGCCTAACCTGTCTAAAAGACTAAAGGGACTGAAAACATTTTAACTGCTTCTATCTTACTATCCATATCCATATAACAAAGCTTCCATTTTCTCAGTTTTTGTATTATCTTTTGTTTAGTCTCTTCTCACATATCCTTAGCTGCCACACTAGAATCATTTTTATCAATACTCTTAAATATTTCATTTTATCATGTCCCCATAAATACGGATATTGCTGAACCAATTCATGTGTGGATGCATAAGTTACCACTATTGCATTTGTTTTAGCTTCATTAATTTTGTGTCCTGAAAAGATTTGAAACTGTTTCAAAATGTTCCACAACACTGTAATGTCTCTTTCTGGTTCTGTCAGGTATAAAATAATATAATCTGCAAACAGAGCCAGCTTTTTCTTGACTACCATACCAGTTATATCCTTGAATTTCTGAGTCCCTTATTTTCTTTGCCAATGGTTCTAAATATAATGCAAATGGGGAAAGAGGACACCCCTGCCTGGCTCCTCTGTTCAACTAGAAATTAACAGAGAGGACTCCACACACTTTTAATTTTCACCTCTGATCCCTTATATATCCTCCTAATCAACCTTATATTTTTTCAGGAAATGCAGATGCTTCCATTGATCTGCTCATAAACTCCCAGCTTACTCTGTCAAATGCTTCCTCTGCAACAAGACCCACCAACCACAATGGAATTTTCTTACATTCTGCTTCCCTCTAGATCATCAATGTTCTATTAATGTTGTCAAATGTTTGCCTCCCCTCCAAAAAACCACACTGATTAATATCCATCAATTTTGGCATTACTTTTGCCATTCTTTTAGCCATTATAGACATGAACACATTATAATCGTGATTTAGTATTGAAATGGGCCTTTATGAAGCTGGATCTGATGGATCTTTACCATCTTTAGGTATTAAATTACTACTGCTTTCTTCCAGGATGTTGGTACTTCTCCTCCTCTTAAAATACTGGTAAACAAAACCTTCCAAATCTTTATCGGTTCTTTTCCCTTCTATCTTCTAAACTTCCACAGGAATACCATCTATTCCTGGGGACTTTATTGTAGCTTGGTTATACATCACAATTTTTATCTCGTTTCTTCCTATCCTATCCATTAGTAAGTGAACCTCATCTACGTCTAACCTTGGCATATTTAATTCTTCCATAAACATTTCCATTTGTATCTTTTCTTTATTTTACATATTTTTCTGCTTTATACAGACTTTCATAGAATTTCCAAAATATTTCTAATACTTATACATGATCTCTTGTTAATGTCTTTGTTATAGGCTGCCTAAGCTTGATGATAGCCCTTTCCATTTTCTGTTGCCTAAGTCATTGTACTAAAAAAATGTTATGCTCTAGTGTTATTATCAAAAAACAGTTTCCTAACAGAAATCTTTTTAAACTTGTGTATATTGTAGAGGTAATCCCTTATTTTCTGATAGCATTCTGCAGTTGATCCACTTCTTGTTCTATGAGAATCCCCCATTCTGCAATATTTTAACATTTGTCAGTCCCTCAAAATAATTCTTGTTACTTCTTAACCATAGCTCCCTTTCTTTTATTTCCACCCTATTTTAAACTCCACTTTAATTTTATCCCACTCCCTAGCTATGTTTTCAGAAGTAATTTTTAACCTCTCGAATAGCTCCTAAATAATCTCCACTACCCATTATTTAAATTCCTCTCTTTTCAACAGATAGGTAAGAACGTGCCAGTGTCTCATTTTTATTTCATTACCCTGTGTTTTTATTTTAGTTATTATTGGTGCATTATCTGAAATGGATATTGGGTGAGAATCAAGACCTTCAATTAAATGCACATGTTCCTGTGAAATGTAAACTCTGTCTAGCCTAGCCAGTTTTTATATCTTGGGGAATAATATGTAAATTCACTCTGAATTCCTATTACTGAATTCACATCTTCCATGCCAAATATTTTCATATACTTCTTCAAAAATCTCCTCTCCTTTGTTATGTTTTCCCTTTTGCCCCCCCCCCCCAGACTTTTCTTCACTGCTGCAAATTAAATTCCAGTCCCATCTATAAGTAATATTCCTTGCTGAAAACTGAATTTTCTTAAGTTCTGTTATAGCAGTTTTAGGTGGAATATAAATACATGCCAGTGTTATCCTCATTCCTTGCCAGGAGCCCCTTAGCACTACAAATATGCTATTATTATCTTTTTTTATCTTCTTTTACCTGTATTGGAGCTCCTCTTGCAATTAATGCAAGTACTCCTATTTGCCTTTGTCCCAGATATTCTGCTGAATAACCATCCTGAAAACCTTTTTTTATCAAATTCACATTTTCAGTTTTTTCCAAGTGTTTCTTCTGTAACATAGCTATTTGCATTCTACATGTGAATATAGTTTACTGTCCTTTCTTTTTTGTATTTATCTGTGAGACCATTGACATTTAAAGACATTACAGAAAGCATCATTGTATTAAAAAGTTATTATTCTCACCTTTTATGTATAACACCTATTTTGTTAAATTTCTAGTTCTAGCTTTTGTGTTGCATGCATACACTGTTTGGCAGGTTGAACTTTTATATAATTGTTTCTTGTCATATCTATTTCAGCCTATGTCACATCTTATAAAATTTTTTGTTTTGTTGAAAGCCCCTAAAGAAAAAAAAAAAACAATACCCCCATAAAACCTATTAATTTAATACTAATACATAAAACTATCTACATCTTCAAATACTGAAGTTTTACCCTCCTAATAGGAACAAATGCCCCAAATGGACAGCCACACACAGGCTTGGGTTAACCTATAAGAAATGTTATCCATGCTAAGACGCATAATGCAGCCTGTGCTTCTACTAAGTGCTAACCGGTTTTGTCTTATCTTTATAGCTCTCCCAGCTGGAAAAATGCCTGAATGCTTTCAGAAAACATTATCTCGTAGCCAGTTTCTTTTTTCTCCTCCCCCAACCAATCACCCTCCACCAGACTGTAACCAATTTCTCTTTATAAGAGTGTTTCCATGGAGACATGACGGACAGATACAGAATTGCTACTAAGCATACATTCATTCACTAGAAAAAGCCTCATATTAGTCAATATTCTTTTTTATTTACTTGCTTTCTCTTAAGACTTGCTACTAAATCAATCTAAGGTCCTTAATCCAGTCATTCCCTCCATGCAAGAATGAAAAAAGCACATTAATTTTTCTTTCGTCATGCTCTTTTAACTAAACTTTTTTTACATTGCAGTGCCTACATTTCTTAAAACTGAACAAGAGAAAGAGTGAAGGGAGAAAGAAAGGGAATAAAGAACAGCAGCACCTATTTACAATCCCCATTGCACTTGACAAAACTTTATAGCATGCAAAGAAAACCATGCAACACAAAAACAGTACTAAGGAAAAAATTATCTGAAGTTGTTAATCTTCTTCCATTCCTCACTGATATGTACAGTTCTGAACTCTCGGAACCGAGTCAGCCATATACCAAGCTAGCATACACCAAACTCGAGCCACGCTACTATCCACAATGCCCTACATCCCATTCCCCAGATCTCATTTGCTGCGCTGCCATATAGCAGCGTTTTCACCAAGCTCTCCAGATAAGTAGTTTTGACTTATATAAACTGTGTATTTCTCCAATAATTTCTCTACTAGTGTCTTTCTCTTAGTCTAGCTCTACCCACAGGTACTCCATTTCTCTCTTAGTCTAGCTCTACCCACAGGTACTCCATTTCTTACCATTGTTGGTATTTTCTTGCCTTTCCTTACTTTTTACCACCCTCGTGGTAACTCTTCATACCATTGCTGGTAGTCTGGCCTTTCTCTCCCTCTCTTCTTGGTCTGAGTGAGTGCTATTATGTCTGAGAAAAAGGGTACTTCAGGCTTTAAACACTGCAAGTTGTGCAGTGGTAAATTACCGAACAGTGACTTGCATTTTAAATGCGTTTATTGTTTGGGCGTTTCGCACCTTTCTGCGACTCCCCCATGTGATATTTTGAGTTTTAGTCAACGGACGTTGAATGAATGGTGCAACAAATTGATTTTGAAAGGATTGCTTTCCTCTCCTTTCTCAGAGGCTATTTCTGCGGAGGTCTCAACCCCTCCAGTCAAGGACAAAAAGCATCCCTGCTCAGACCCCTCTTCACCGGCTGGTGACAGGGGCAAGAATCATTGATCTAAGGCCTGTAGATCTTCCTCTGAGCATTGGCTCGCTGCCTCGGGGCCACCGATTTCGGCACCAAGCGCAGTTTCTGGGAAGTCTGAATTGTTGGTTCCAGGCTCGGCACCAATGACTACTGAACCGCTGATTACTTTGGTTCCAACCAGTCTGGTTCTGGACACCTCAGCACTGACCTCACCTTTACAGACACCGGCTCTGACGACCTCGGATCCGATTTTGACTGCTACTCCGATTGTGACTTCGGCTCCGAGTTCCCTCTCGGTGCCGACCTTACCATTTACGCAATTCAAATCAGAATCCTCTACTCCATTGAGTTCCTAACCATGGACCAGGTATTCATCTTCTATGGATCCGTTTGCCGGACAAGCCTACAGTCCCTTTCTGGACCAGCCTGATTCCCCTTCTGGGATATTGGATAGGTCTGCCAGGAGCATGTCCGAAATAGACATTGTCTCGTGGATCAGGTATTGACTACAAGAGGAATCTCCAGACTCTGTTCCACTCTGGGTGTTGGGATTTTTCCTCCTTCGACTCCTTCGTATTCTCCTGATGGGGATCTTTCGGTTCCAAGGCCCCCTTGCCCATTGCTTTCAGTGGGACCCCTTCCTTCGGCACTGACTACTATGATGCCTGAAGCATCTAAGCCCTGGTGGGTGTCAGTTCCAACGGCAGCCCACCTTACTCAACCCCTTGCTTCGGGGGTGGAATATTTGGTTCCGGCCCTGGCACCAACGGCCTTTTTGGTTCCCGTATTGGATCCGAGAGTTATATCCGCACCGAACCCCTCTCAAACTCCAGTCTCAGAGGTGGGCCATTCGGAGCGGGGTGTGACCCCGATTACGATTCAGTCCTCCTCATTTCTGGGCTCCCATTCCTCTTCGGGTGGGCCCGCCTTCCGGATTATGGAAATGGCGCTGGCGGCTAGCAATCCCCCTCCTTCAGCTCTGCCTTTGGCTCCCCCCCAGCTCGGCCATCGCCAGCCCTTATCAGGGGACCACTAATCCAAAGCACCCCCCTTTCCGAGGCCTCTTTGGACATTCCCACCAAAGAGCCTCCTCGGAAGAGGGTGTGCAAAAGAAAACACAGGGACTCACCTGAAGAGTCCCTTACTGAGGATGTGGATTACGGTGATGGGGAAGGTTCCCCTAGATCACCCCCTGATGATGCTTCCTTTGGGGATATCTTGGAGATTTTGAGTCAGCGGGGTGACTGTAAATCTTCCACCCCTTCCCCGGAGGAATCCGTATTCCTACAAGCTTTCCGTTCCCGGACCACTACTTCCTGGGTGACCCCTCTTGCAGAAGAGTTGGTCAAATTCATCGTGCATTGAGTGTGGAAGAGTCCGGATTCAGTAGAAGCTATCCCCAGGAGATCAGACAAAGTACTTTCTCCTCCAGAGGATCAACCCCATTGGTTGAAAGGCTTGCCAGTAGATGCTGTGGTGGTGGCGGCATCCACAAAGAAGGACCTGGCGGAAGGGAGTCCTGCTGTTCATCCACCCAAGAGGGAGTCCCGGCCGGTGGACAGGTTAGGGAAGCGTGTTTTTGCTGCAGGGACCTTTGCCATGTGTTCGCTGAATTTCCTGGCACACTTTACGAGACTCGAGAGAGATCTTATTTCCGAACTCTCTGGTAGCCTCACGGGTCAAGTGTCAGATGGAGCAAGTGACATAGTGGCTTCCCAACTTGCCACCCTTGAAGCGATTTCGAACTCCTCCATGAGGTTGCTCTCTCATGCAACCAAAGGAGCAGCTAGATCAGCAGGTGCTGGCGTGGTTGTCCGATGTCATGCCTGGATGCGCATTTCTGACCTACCGGATTCCTTCAAGTCTTCCTTTTTGAATGCCCCTATTGAGCCCACCTCGCTCTTTGGTTCTAAGGTCAAAGATACTTTGGCCAGGTGCGAGCAGGATGGAAAGACCTTGTCTGCCGTGGGCCTGCGCTTCTCCAAACTTCAGCGTTCCTTCTCCAGGAACCAGAGGAGTGGAAAGATGTGGCACAAGAAGTCGCAAGGTTTCTTTCATGATGCATGTGGTGAGGACTCCTCCAGAGGCAGAGGGGGGTCCGACGGTGGAAGACACCCCTTTAGGGGCAGAGGGGGTTACCGGAATCAGGGCTCCAGAGATTCTTTCTCTGTAGGCCCTATCAGTGCTCCTGAAGCATTGCCCGATTGCTTTCCTCTGGAAGCAGTCGGGGCGTGTCTCTCTGCACCAAACCGCCTGGTCCTCCATTACTGATGATCTATGGGTGCAGAGAATTGTCACCAGAGGCTATCACATTCCCCTCAAATCCTTTCCAAGACCTCAATTCTCCCTTCCCGACGTACCACCCAGGGAGGAGGCAGCTTCCGAAATCAAGAAGCTTCTTCTAAAGCGAGTCATCCAAAAGTTCCCCCCAGATCAACGTGGATTAGGGTTCTACTCCAGACTCTTTTTGGTGCCAAAAAAGACGGGGGACTGGAGGCCCATCCTGGATCTCAGTCGTTTGAATGAGTCAGTCATACAGACCAAGTTCCGCATGGTCACTATTCAATCCATCCTTCCATGCCTTCGGGAGGGTATGTGGATGTGCTCTCTAGATCTCCGGGATGCATATTACCACATCAAAATGGACAAATGCTCAAGGAGACTTTTGCACTTCTGGCTGGGAGCCAATCATTTTCAATTCAGAACCCTGCCTTTTGGTCACTCGACGGCCCCCAGAGTGTTCACGAAATGTCTAGCAGTGGTGACAGCTCACTTGAGACTTCATGGATTCCAGGTGTTTCCTTATCTGGACGATTGGCTCCTCTCTGCCCTCACCGAGCGTCTACTGACCAGGGCCCTTCACTACACTCTGTCTCTGGTGGAGTCTCTGGGTATTACTATCAGTTGGGAAAAAAATCAAACCTTCAGCCCTCACAACAACTGGAATTCATAGGGGCTATGTTCAACACTCAGCTCGTCCTAATATCTCTTCCTCATCACAGGCTCTTAAGACTGAGAACACAAGTGCAAGTGATACTCTACTACAGGAAAGTGTCTGCAAGGGAAGTTCTGCAGGCTCAGGGTTCCATGGCAGCAGCCATTCCCATTATTCTGCTGGCCAGGCTTCGTATGCACCTGTTACAGTGGCTTCTTCAAACTCAATGGATACACAATCATCATCCCTTGAATGCACTAATTCTCATCACAGATCTCTGCAAACAGGATCTCCTCTGGTGGATGAGAATGGACGAAAGTCTTTGGTGTCACCCCTTTCAACCTCTTCAGCCCAGCTCCACGGTGACTACGGACGCTTCCCTGATAGGGTGGGGGGGCCACTTTCAGGGAAAATCAAGGCACGTGGTCGCCTCTAGAAGTCGATTTACACATCAACGTTCTATAGCTCAGACCTGTGTTACTGGTGTTACAAACTCTTCATCCTCTTCTTCCTTTTGGACTGATTGCTATCCAGTCCAACAACATGTCTGTGGTCTGGTACATCAACAAGCAGGACAGGACCAGATCTTACCCCCTTTACCGTGAAGCTATGAGAATTTGGCAGTGGGCAATAGCTTCCAACCATTTCCTGATTGCTACACACATCCTGGGGAGTTCCAACGTGATTGCGGATGGGCTGAGCAGATGCATCCTGCTTCCTCACTAGTGATCTCTCAACCCGAGAGTGGCGGAGGAAATTTTCAGCCGCTGGGGCCGGCCTTGCTGCGATCTGTTTGCCTCCCCCTCCAATACGAAGTGCAGCAGCTACGTTGCCCTCTTTCCTCCACAGGGGGAGTCCCTGAGAGATGCTCTGACTCAAGATTGGCCCACGAGTCTCCTGTACGCTTATCCTCCCATCCCCTTGATACCCCTGGTCTTAAGGAAAGCTACTCGGTTGAGAAGCAGAATGATTCCCATTGCTCCGTTCTGGCTTCGACAGGTTTGGTTCCCTTCCTTCAGCCACACCTTCTCCGACCTCCTTGGATCCTGGACTTCCATCAGGATCTCATTTCTCACCCCCAAGGGTTGTCGTCTCCATATCTGACCACACTCAAACTGACAGCTTGGTTGCTCCACTTCCGTTAGTAGCCAGGCCTGAATTACTCTCTTCTCCGGTACGGAATATTATTTTGGCCTCCCATAAACCTTCTACCAGAAATCTTTATAAAGACAAGTGGAAACGCTTTTCCTTGTGGGCACAACAGCTGTCTCTGGATCCTGTTTCTGTTCCAGTACTACGGTTCTGCAGGACCTGACCAAGCTTTTCCTTAACGGGGCTTCTGCATCCACAATTCGGGTGCATCTAGCTGCCATCTCCAATTTCCAAGATGGTTCAGATGGAATTCCTATTATATCTTCTCGTCTGTGTAAGATCTTCTTGAAGGGGATTTTTCATTCTAGACCTTCCATTAGGCAACCTGTGGAATCATGGAATCTGTCTAGGGTTCTTCAAACTTTGGCTCTACCTCCCTTCGAGCCGGCTGCAACCTGTGATGTGAAATTTCTGTCCTGGAAGACTTTATTTCTGGTGGCAGTTACTTCAGCCAGATGTGTATCAGAGCTGTAAGCATTATGCATTAAGAGTCCTTATTTGATTTTCCATAAGGACAGAGTATCACTTCGCACCAATCCCACTTTCTTACCCAAGGTAGTTTCGGAATTCTCTATTAATCAGTCCATTGAGTTGCCCGTGTTTTTCCCTAATTATACCAACAAAGGGGAATACTGTCTCCATTCCTTGGATGTCCACAGACAGTTACGTTTTTATTTGGATAGGACAAAGTCATTTCATAAGTTAGATCAGCTTTTTGTTGCCTTTGCGGGCTCTAGAATGGGATCGGCAGTATCTAAGCTTACCTTGTCTAAATGGCTTAGGGATTGCATCTCCTTTGTTTATTCTCTGGAGGAGGAATCAGCTCCTGGCCACATTAAACCTCATTCCACTAGAACTGTGGCCGCTTCTGTCACCTTTCATGCTAGGGCTTCCATGGATGATATTTGCGCATCCGCCACCTGGGCTAAACCCCATACCTTTATCAAGCATTACAAATTGGATCTGATCTCCAGGGGAAGAGCTGCCTTTGGCTCTATGGTTCTCCAGAATGTTTTTCCATGAGGGCCACCCAGATTCTGTAGTAGCTAGGGACTCGGTCCCATCAGTGAGGAATGGAAGAAGATTAACAACTTCAGATAAAGAAGTTATGTGTTACCATAACATTCCATCTGAGTTGTTGATCTTCTTCTATTCATCACACCCTCCCACCTTCCCCCACCAAAGGCTCCTGGCGGATCTTCGGGTCATTTTGGTGTGTTAGGGTGGTTGCGCAGAGATGGCCTCTGCCTTTATTTCTGTTTCTAATATATGTTTCTACTATATGTTCTGCAAACTCGATCTGAGGTATGGGTTGAAGGACATTGTCGGTAGTAGCGTGACTCGAGAGTTTGGTGTACGCTAGCTTGGTATTTGGCAGACTCGGTTCCGAGGGTTCGGAACCGTACCCATCAGTGATGAATGGAAAAAGATCAACAACTCAGATGGAACATTATGGTAAGACAGAACTTCTTTTTTTCTTTACTTACAGTTAACCTTCTCCCCTCTCTTCCCCACCCCAAAGCATTTTCCAAACATTAATGACATGAAGTAAGGCATATACTTTGGAGTCCCCCACAAGTCCAATGAATTCTAAAAAAGTCCAATATTTCCAGATTTTCTTGTTCTGTCATATATCACAAATATAATTATTGCAGTGTAATCCCACATTATGTTACTGGTTTTAATACGTTCATCTCTGTCTCTCAAATCCTGTCTCTGCTTCATTTCCAATGTACTTTTGATTCTTCTAGTCAACTCTCATTCTCCCTTCCTTCTCTCCAACATTTTCCATTGAAACAGTGTAAAAGGTTTCAAAGGTACAGTTTCTCTGTGGTCTTTATTACCAGAAGAACAAGCAACAGAATCACCTTCTATTTCACAGCTGACTTTTTGTTGGATAAACTTTTGTATTTCCTCCTTAGCATGTACTTCATCAAAAAATGATTTTGTCCCTCCAGGGAAGAATACCTTGAAGACAGCAGGGTACAGCAGTTTGAATCTCACACCTGCATCTCGAAATTCCCTGAAAAGTGAATGAATTTACTCCTCTTCTGCCTGGTATACAATGAGTAATCATTCTCTGCAAACACTCTGCTCCCAATTTTAGTATTTTGTTCTCCTGCCACAGTTTTGTCAGAATCAACTCCTTCTGCTGGTATGATTGCATCTTTACTATTAAAGGTCTAGGTTGCTTTATCATAGCCAGGTTTGGAGCATACACACGATGCACCCTTTCAACTAACAACTCCTGCTGTGGAATACCAGTCCATTTGTTTATTAGTGCTTTCATAAAATGAATTCAGTCTTTTCCTTCCAGCTTCTCTGGTATAGCTGAAAATCTCAGGTTTTCCCAATGTGCTCTGTCATCTAATTCTATTATTTTTTGAAACATCTCTTCTTGATCAGTGTCATATTCAGCCAGCCTTTTCTTCTTTTCATCCTCTGATATTTGCAGGTTTTTCACCTCATCTAAATATCAGTTTAAAGCTTCTTCCATTTTCCAGACTTTTTTTTTTGTTTGTGTTGATATACTCCATCAGTATTTCATTTATTTTAACCAGGTCTGTGTGCAGTTGTCTTATATTTTCTTGGATGTTACTAGAAGTCATGTCTGGAGGTTGCATTGCTTTTTGCTGAACAGCTACAAAACTTTCCCCATCAGTGTTTCTTCTTCACATTTTGTACCTGATTTTTTCCATGTGCACTGTATTATTTTTTTCCTGGCATCCAGGCAGTACACTTTGTAGCCATTTACTGAAATGTACCCATAACCATAAAAGTCTACTGGCCTACTCTGTTGAGTTTCTGTTTTTATACTGGGAGACCTAGAGTTAAGCTTTTCTCAATGTGCAGCCATCTTAGAAGTCTAAGAATTTATAGGCATTAAGAAATCTTACTGTTGATGCAGAAAATCTGAGATAGTAATGCCCTGCAAACTGACTAGAAGACACAATATAAGCTTTACCATTATTTTAATACAAATAATCCAGATCCTTTATCTATATGGATGTTTCTAACACTTTTTTTCAGTTCTGTTAAATGCTAGAAGAATAGGTTATTAATGCAACACAGAGATACAGAAAATATAGATTTATACTCTGCTTGTATATTAAAATAGCCTCTAATCTGCACAAGATTGTTTAAGTCAGTGTTTCATGAACAACTCAAGAGGAGCTGCCTCTTAATATTTAGTCTTTACTTTTTTGCCTTAGTGTTTGCTGTTTTTGGCTATTCATTAGATTCATTTTGTTATATCAAATGATAGTATCTTGGTTTAGTATTAATGTCAGGCTCAGACTTTGGTGAGACTTCATACAAGACACTTCAGAAACGTATATTTTCATTCTGTGACAGAAGAATTTTGGGATCATGACTATCAATTACATTTTAGTGTTCTTGAAGAATGAAGAAAGTGAATACAAATACTCTTCACTAACCACACGACAGAGTATGGGAAATGCTAACCAATTAATTAGAATAATTATGGAATCATTGATAAATTAAAGAAATCAGGAAAACTGTAGGGCATAGGGTCCAAAGCAACATGAATACATGGCAAGAAGGTAATGCCACACAAACCTAACATAATTGTTTGGCTAACCATGTCATTAGGTCAGAAGATGATGTGACATATTCACTCTTTAAAAAGGCATGTCAGTGGCACCATGCAGATGGTTAGTGATCTGCAGAGTTTCAGCATTTCTGAAACCAATGTCTAGACAATAAGCAATTGTAGATGCTAGTAAATGGAAGTTAAGTCAGATGAAAAGATGGCAACTAATGAAGGATTACAGGGACCAGTACTGTGTCAAGTTCTTTCTTTACAAGTAACATGACAGCTATAGAAGGAAATATCTGCCTTTTTGCTGACTGTGATAACAAAACATTATGGAATAGACTTGACATACTAGAATATGTAAAAAAGATGAAAGAAACTTTGCAATATTGGCTGAAAGGTCAAAATGTACTACCTCAGATAAAAAATAGCTAATGCTGCTAGGAAGGTTCAATCCAGAAAAGCCATAAAGACATACATAGTTTGAAGAGTAGCATGAATAGCAACAAAATGTAAAGGGATCTAATTGCATTCATATCAGATGACCTAAAGATATGCAAACAAAGAGAAAAAAAATTGAAAAATGGTAAATATTGGGATGCACGGGAAAAAGCATAACTTGTAGAAATCACACCTGCTAAGGCCCCTTCTAGAGTGTTGTATACATTTCTAGAGACCTTATTCTTTTAAGGACTCAGATATTGCAGGCTCAGGTCAGAGGAGGGCAATGTAAACTGAACACTGTCTATGACATAAGCCATATAAAAAGACTAAAATAACTAAATGTGTATACTCCTGAGGAAAGAAGGAGGGGCATAACTGAAACATTTAAGTCTTTTATTCTAACCCGAAGAAGCATTATATGTAAAAGCTTGTTAGGGTTATTGCTTTATTAAAATGGGTTTTTTTTGTGCTAACTGGACAGTTGTTAGGATTCTTTTGGTACAATTTTTTCACAAGGCTTGTCTTTGCTTTCTTGAGCTGTCCTTTTGTGCTTTATTAATTTAAGAGACTCCACCAAGTCTAAGTAGGCAAAAAAAAAAAAAAAAAATATGAAAGAAAGAGATAGAGATGTATAAGAATGAGATGCCACCATTTTAGTATCAGGAACAGAATGGCAAATACATGAATATGTGCACTTATCCAAAATCATAATCATCATACCCCTTTTTTTCCAATTTTTTCTACATGGGGTCGAGGTGTCATGTTAATTGTCACTATCTCTCTTTATTCAGTACCTCTCTCATGCCTGACCATTGCAGGTCTTCTCGCACACAATCCATTTCTTTGCTGTATGCTCTCATTTTCTCTTGCCTTTTTCGTGTCTGTTCCAAATCTTCAGACGTTCTGCTTTTCTATACTTGCTCCTGAACCACCATAATCTGATCTCTTTGACATTCTCTGCAATTCTGGCAACTTTGGTTTTTGCTCGATGTCCCCATTTCTTCGTCTGTTCCACAGCGTTAACCCTAACACCTATCTCAGGCACTTCTTCATCCATAATTTTAGCTTCCTCAACTGCTCTGCCTTTACTGCCTAGATTTCTGTACCACTTAGCAGTACTGATCGCACCACTGTTTTGCAAACCTTACTTTTCAGACTCTTTGACATTCTTTTGTCATACACTATATCTTGACAGTCTGAGCCAGTTGGCTGCAACCTCTCTGATTCTAGCTCTGATCTCCTCATTCAGACTTCCCTTCTCCTGAACCACCCCTTCCAGATGTTTGAAACTGTTAGCCCATTCCACTATTTTCCCTTCTATCTCAATTCTCAACTTCTTCTGATTACCCCCATTTGCTGCCATTACAATTGTTTTACCAGTACTCAGTTTTGTCCCATTTGCCTTCAGTTTTGTATTCCATTCCCCTGTCTTTTGATGAAGTTCTTGCTCATAATCTGCCTGTAATACCAAATCATCTGCATACAGCAACTTGGTTGATCTGTCCCATCCAACTTGTTTGCTAATGTAGTCCATCATTAGTATGAACAGTAATGGGCTCAGAGCTGAAGCCTGATGAAATGATGCACACCCACTCCCACTGGGACCCCCTCTGTGATTCCGAATACTGTTCGTATTTGAGTCATTGAGTCCTTGTACATAGCCTGCACTAATTCTGCTAATGTTTCAGGGACTTTGAACCACTGCAGAACTGCCCATATCAGCTTCTCCTCCTGTGATGTGGCAGCCCTTATCCAGTATCTCCCATATCAAGTGGTGCAGACTGTATGGCTAGATGCTGTATATATTCACTACCCTGTACAAGAGATATTCAGCACAATGAGATGAAAAGATTCAAGCATCAGAGCACAGAATATTCACCTAAAAATCAAAAGTAGCATACATGAGACAACATCAGAGACGACAATATAGGTTCCAATTATTGCCACAGCTTCAGCAAAATCACACTATTCAGTGATTGTACGGCATCCTATTCTCTTACTATTTAACAGCATCTATAAAACAGTTTGTTAAAAATGTCTAGGGGTACAGCAGCCACAGCCATATGCCAGCAGTAGCTATACTTATCTCAGTGGCTTTCCACTCACCTGTCCAGACTTTTGCAGAATGTCCAGATTTTTGCCTCATATTTTTGGTCTTTTTCTCATAAAATGTATGATTTTCTGGAAAATCACTGAGGATTGAAGTCACTAAATAATGACATACATTTGTTTCAGACTTTTTATCCATTAGAAAATGCATGCTAACACAAATCATGTTATTCTATCAACATTTTGAGTTCATAAGAGCAATATTTAACATTTGTCCCTATTTTGGGGTCTTTGTCCAGATTTCTTGCCCTAAGAGGTTGAGAGGTATGCCCAACGGCTATTCCATAAAGCGTTTATAGACTGTGAAAGGTAGCCCACCATGATATATGCTTGCATCATACAACATCCTGACAATGACTATGTGACACGAAAACACAGATTTACTGGTATGGGAACATGACCAAAACTCATGCAGCTTTGGCAAATCAGTAATAGACACTGGTACCCAGCTATAGCAATGATATTCAGCATACTCCCACAGGACATGGTTACATTACTCTTAAAACAGTTCATGTCAGCCCATCTGAATGATAAGGCCCTAGTGCTCGTCCTTAACATTGAAACAGCCTGTGACAATGTGACTTGATGACATTATCGACATATAAATAAAGGATGACATGTACTGTTACATAACTACATCCAATGCCCATGTATCGTGCATAGGAGTGGTACAAAAACAAGAAGTCCAGTATTGCAAATCTGACAGTAAACACAGAATCATTATCCTCTATACAGGAAAGATGTATAAATATAAGTAAATGTCTGCAACTACAGCCCCACTGTTCAGTATAATTCAACAGTGGGCAAATACACATGCACCTAACCATGTCTATGCCACATAAATATTCAGCAATGATAAGGAAGAGCAGAGCAGAGCAGATACCTGCTAGACAGTATATGCACATGAGTACTAATAATATTACACATAGACAATATAACATTGTGCCGCATACCTCTCAACCTTTTATTGCAAGAAATCTGGACAAAGCTAAAAGTAATTGTGAGGTAAAGGCCTAAAATCAGGGACAGATTTTTACATACTGCACTTGTAAACTTAGAAAGAAGTTAGAATAACAGGTTTTGCATTAGTATGCATTTCCTGAAGCATATGAAGTTTGAAACCCAAATATCTGTCATTATTTACCAAATTCAGTCCTCATTGATTTGACAGAAAAACATAGACTTTATAAGGAAAACTCCAAAAATATGAGGCAAAAATCAGGACAGTTAATAGGTATGTCTCAATGGCCCCTTAAAGTACCTCAACACAAATGCAATTCTTATTGGTGCTACATCTAGAATAATAATACGTAACACAAACATAATATGGTAGTAAGTAATATAGCCTACTATGTATAAATATTTTGTTAAATTGTATAATGTAGTGCAGCCAAATTATCCTTCCAGTAGTACAGATAAAATCAATCAGATATGCAGTGGAACCAATGATGGTAATTTGATGTACAGGTACATTCCCACTGGTACTAACTTACTGAGACTAATGTGACACTGAAGCTCCCTTCGGTAATTAAAATGCCTCCAGGACTGAATGTTGCAATTGTGGGTGGGTGGACTATTTTGTGGCAGGCTCATGGCAATGCATAAAATAAGAAATAAACAGGGCACAGAAGTAGAATGATCACTTTATTCACCTCTCCCTACACCCTAGTGCCTTGGCAAGATGCCTTCCAGTAGATCCAAATGGAAACCATCACTTCAAAAGATTTAAATACCCATCATGTTGATTTAATCCACTGCACGTCATTAAGATTTAAATGCACAATGCCATATAAATGATACAGTGTTTATCATATTAAATATTGCCATGGGAGGATGATCGTATCTGTGCTTTAAATTCTTTGGAAGATTTTAAAATATAGAACATTGTTACCACTTGGTATAAATAATGATATTTCTTGTCTTGTTTATTTGTTTATTTTACATTCATGTCATTTATATTATTGTGTTTGTATAACATGGCAAAAGCATCCCAGAAGTTCATTGTACAAAGTCAAGGTGATAGTGATCAAATACATGGTCTAATTCAGCTTTCATTCCACCAGGTGCACTAAGGAAAAAGAAAAGTCTCCTTCTCAGGCCACATGCCCTAGTGGTCTTTTGATCTAACATTTTAATAATATTTAAAAATGATAAAGAATTCAACAGAAGCTAAAAACACAGTGATTGCAGGACAATATGACAGTTATCAGGTGTGCATCTTTTATACTGTTCCCATGGTATAATAGCTAGAGAGCATTCAAACAGCGTGTCCTATATCTTCCACTATCACCTGGTGAGTGCATGCAGGACATGCATCTATAATGTTGTACAACAGAACATGTAATAGTACAGGTGCAGGCATGGCCGGCCTTAGACATAGGCCAACTAGGTGGCCGCCTAGGGCGCCGCTGTAGCAGGGGCACTTTTCCAGTATTTATTTGGTGTAGGTAGACCAGGTTGGGGTCACCTGGGTGGTGTGGGGGGGGGGGCACTGTGGAGCCCTTTTTCCTAGGGCACCAGCTGACCTAAGGCCGCTGCTGGTGCAGGTACAATGCAATGCACTTTATACTACATGCTGTAGGTGTGATAGGTTTGACAGGTTCCTGCTAAAATTCTGAGGGGTGCAATTCCTTGGAACAAGACTAAAACAGGAATATACACTAAGTTCAAAGTTGTGGTATCTCAGATTATTTCCCTTTCTCCTGGATATTGCAGTCTCAGTTTTAGTAGTCTATCAGTCAGTGTACAGGATTAAGTCTTTGTGCTGTTAGCAAGCTGATTCCTGTAGTCAGGGATACAGGTTTTGATTCCTTCCACTCCTATTTGCTTCTTGTGTGACTCTGAACAAGTCATTTGACCAAGCTATGCTCCCCTTCAGTAGGCTCAACTGGGTAACAAATGTATAAAATAAAAATAGTCAAATAAATAGTAGTGAGGAGAGAAGCAGTTTCCCAGGCCACGGTGAGTTTTGAAGATTTCTGTATTTCTTAACTAATCACACTTTATTCTTCATATCTGCAGGGTTCATAGGTATGGGTCTTGCATTTCTGAGAGGAAGCCACTTGCAACGTATATGACCACTAAAAACAGTTGGGTTCATAAAAATATGACTGGCATGCTGCCTCATGCATATGCATGATTATTATGATGCAAATCTGCCACAACTTCACTATTTATCTGCCATTGCAGTTTACTTCAGGAGGACTCTGTTTTGGGGATGCCTGGTGAAATTCTGAGGAAAGTAACATTAATCCCTGGGAATTGTGGAAATGGAAGTGACAACGACCAGAATACATACTAAATATGACATTGAAGTAACTCGGAGTATTCTCCCTCATTGTTGCAGAAATTTCAGAGTAAGTATCTATATGTGCTCTCCACACCTTCTCTCAAGTTAGGAGGGTGAAGTCCTCCTGCAGAAAAACTTTAAGTATGTTGTGACGACTGGGGAGAGAGGGGCGAATGCTGCCAGCCTAGTCAAATAGAATTTAATATATAATTCTATCAACTGTATAAATAAATGTAAAATACAGGCCTGTGTTTTTAAATGTAAGAAAACACTGTGAAATGTGGAACTGCAAAATATGTGACAACATTGCACTCTACTGGCCCAGTGAAGCATGTTGTATCCTTTCATGTTAGAATTTGGCCTAAGGGTGGCTGGATGAAGATTTCATACCCATTGTTTTAAGGCTAAAGTTTATAACTAGAATTTAGATGTGGAAGGTGCTTTATGGCTTTAGTTTCTGTTAGTATATACATGTGAAATGTCTTCTATTGTTGTAAGTTTTTGAGGAGGTGTTAGATTGCTAAATAATGCAGTTTGTGGCCTGAGAACTCAGACCAGGTGTTAAGATGATGCAGTATGAATACTGGGAAAACCTAAGTGTCAAAAATGATGTAATTTTGGGAGTGCCTTAGAGACATGTTTGTTAGTAATGTTTAAATACTATTTTTCACAAGAGACAAGAAGCATTTTGATCTGGACATCTAACTTATCAGCACTCTGCTTATGCTCACATGTAAGTTTTTAGCACTGTGATATCTTGTAGGAATAGTTAAAGCTAGTAAAGATTAATTAGGTATTTTTCTTTGAAACCAGACCTGTCCTACTGTATTATTTTAAGTTTCTGTGTGATCTGTGAACTCTTAGATATCTCTGTGGTGTAGTAGTTTTGTCTTGTGTTTTAATTATTTATTATTAAATATTTTTAAAACCTACCTGTGGCTGGTTTGTGTAGAGATGAAGTATGCTTTAGAGTACATTATATATATTTATAGAGTTTACTGTCTAAGCCCTTCCAATAAGCCTTAGACTGTATAGTCACATTACCATTGGATATTAATATTGAACAGTAATAATTAGACACCCTTTTAAGGGCCTTTTAGTAGCTGATATTATTAACTGGGTGGTGGCAGTAATTACTACCGTATAGTCTGGGTAAAGGGGCATAGCTGGAGAATCTGTGTCAGTCTTTCCCAGGAGTGTCTGTGAAGTTGTATAAATACTTATCTCAAAGTGTGTGTGTTGTCAGTTACTTGGGCAGGGACATGAAGCATTGGTTGGGCAGAGAGGGTACTGGAGGTTCTAGCTTGCCCAGTTAGGCTGAGACCTGGACCCTATAGCTGTGCCAGTGGGGAGTCTTATTGGGGACCTGGTAAGCAAGGGAGCAGCCAGCCCCAGACTGACTGTGATCTCTGTGTGCACCTAAGGGAAATTGTACTTTACTGTGTGTATTAGTCATCCTTTCCTCTTCTAGGAGACGACCTCCCTGGTGTTAGTGGTGGGGATTGAGGCTCCTTAATTGCTGGGCCAGGGCACGGTCATCACATATGTAACAGTGACTTTTGCAATTTGCTGTTCTCTGTTAAAAATGTAATTTAATTTTGGAAGTGTGGTGACTCCCAGGATTGCATCACACACTTCTGATATTGTGTTGTGCTCTGAAAGCCAGCTAAAAGCACTATATTTCTTGAAGAGTTTTGAAGTAGGCTTTACTTTCTCTTGTTCACACCTGCATTCTTTCCTTTATTTAGAACTGCTTCTGTGTCATGTGTGTGTGTGTGTGCTTGTGTGCGAGCATGTGTGTGTTAATGTATAATTTATGGAATTTGGCATAGTCTGGTACCCACAGATTTAATCACCATTAGTATTTGTGATCAAGCCATACCCCAGTGGATCAAGTCCCAAATGGATAATCATTAAAACCCTTGGAAATAACAGTAGCTACTTAAATATAGCTGTCACATACCTCCCTCCCTTTCTGCCCCGCTAAGAAAAAATACAATCTGATGTTGTCATTCTTCACTTAATGCTTGACTGCAGGTTCAGTTCCAAATCTCAGAACCATCTCGGACATTACTCCGGCTTGCACCTTCTAAAAATGCTTGAGCTTAATTCTACCCAGAACGCACCTCTCAAGATTACCTCAGATCTCGTTTGCCGCTTCAAGTGGCAGACGTGTTCCTCTCCTGTCAGCTCTCAAGCTAGCAATTTCTTCAATTTGTGAGTCTTATTTAGCATTTTTCATATTTTTCTTCTCATACTTATTTCTTTAGATCCTTTGTAGTTACCCAGCTCCTCTTCTTTACTTAACTGCTGTGTGTCCTTTTCCTGGTATACCATTGTTGGTAGCCTCCCTCCCTGTTCCTTTACCAATATGGTAATCTTCCGTACCATTGATGGTACTTCCCCCTTTCCTTTTCGTTTCCTTTACTGTTACAGTAATTCTTTGATACCATTGCTGGTATGCCTATATATATATATATTTATATATATATATATATTTTTTTTTCTCTTTTTCCCTTATAGTGTGTGTGTGTGTGTGTGTGTGTGTGTGTGTGTGTTTCATTGACATGGCTGAAAAGTGTAAAGGCACTTCTGACTTCAAGAGATGCCAGAAGTGTGACCCCAAACTACCAAATTCTGATGGTCATGACTTGTGCGTGTACTGCTTGGGCCCAGTACATCTTCAGGAAGACTGTTCCATCTGCCATGGATTTAGCCACTTGACCCTTGTAGAGAGAAACTGTCTTCACCAGTGCCATCATTGCAGATTTCCACACTGACAACTGCGGCATCCACTTCTTCCTCAGCTCAGACCACTTCACACTCCTCCATTCCACCAATCTTGAAACTGAAGGAGTTTTCTTTTAAGGACTTACTCCCCAAGAATTGATCCCTTTGTGTACTGACCACCAAGTCACTTTTTGCATAGACCTCAGTCCTGTCAGTCTACTCAGTCCGCTTCACTAACAGCCTCATGGAATCTGATGTTTTGAAGCTGGTGGACCAGCTCCTGGTGGTGAGGGGATTAGCTACTTCCTTGGTTCCTAGCACTTCTAGCTCTGGAGCCTTACATATTTCTCACCCGACTGTTGTTCCTCTTCTGACTCCATCTGAGCCTTCGGAGTTCCTGGTTCTGACAGTCCCAGTGTCGACTGTATTGGCACCGACAACAGGTTTGTCTCCAATGCCAATAACTACCCTGAGCTCTTTGGTTCTGTTGGAACCAGACATCTCTCGGGGTCGAGGCTTCGTTGTCATTTCTGGGGAGTGTGGTTTGATGCCAATTTTATCGGAGCCATCCATGCTTCTTGGGGCATTTGCACACATAAGTTTCAGTCCAGCTTCAGGCTTGGAGGCAGTTCCCTGGGTGCAGAATGGGACCATGGTTTTGAAGGAGTCTATTTCGATTCTGGGCTCCCATTCCTCTATGGAGGGACCTGCTTTCCAGGCCATGGAGAGATCCTTGTCCACTACGGACTCACAGTTGATTCCTCTTTCTTAGAACAACCCACTGGTCCTACGCCTCACCCAGAGCTACCTCCAGCCTCTGACTTGGGATGGCAGGCACAGGAACCTCAGGATTCAACTGTACTTGTTATGTCCTCTTCAGACAGCTTCCTGGCCAGTCCCACCGAGGAGGTACCCCAGAAGAGAAAAGGCAGGAAGCCCTTGGGTTCCCCTGAAGAATCTTTCACAGAAGATTCTGTCTTTGATGACAGGGAAGGCTCCCCAGGGTCACCCCCAGAAGACATCTCCTTTGGTGACATTTTAGAGATCCTTAAACAGAGGGGGTGGCTGCACTTCCTAGCAACCTTCCTCAGAGGAATCAGTATACCTAGAAGCTTTCCATGCCCAGCCATCTACTGCATGGACTTCTCTGCCCACTGATGATCTCATTAAACTGATTGCTCAGTGGGCTTGGAAGATTCCAGACTCCATCAAGCCAATTCCTAAGAGACCAGACCATATATTATCAGCTCCCATGGTTCACCAGCATTGGGCTGAAAGGGTGCCAGTGGATGCCATGGTAGTTGTGACAGCCACCAAAAAGGAACTTGCTGATAAAAGTCCTGCTATATCCATCCTCCTAACAAGGAGTCTAGGATGAAGGATAGATTCAGGAAGTGCATATATGCTTCACTGACCTTCCCACTTAGGTCCTTGAATTTCAGGGCACATTTCACCATACTTCCAAGAGATTTGATAAAGGAGCTATCAGATAATTTGACAGGAACCGTAGCTGAGGGAGATCAAGCCAAAGTAGCTTCCCATCTGCCAACCCTTGATTCAATTTGTAATTTGTCAATGAGGCTCATCACACACGCAGCTGAAGGGACGACCAGGGCAGCGGATTCTGGTATAGCTATGAGATGACACACCTGGATGCACTTGTGTGACTTTGCGAAGCCCTTAAGTCTACTTTAATCAATGCTCCTTTTGACGGAACATCTCTTTTTGGACCCAAAGTTAAAGACATCCTTGCTAGATGTGAGAAAGATGGAAAGACACTTTCTGCTGTGAGCATACTCTTTTCCACCCCTCAACAGCCCTACTTGAGGAATCAGAGGAGTGGAAGGTTATGGTTCAAAAAGTCCCAAGGGCCTTTCCAGGACTCACATGGCAACGACTCCTCCCAGGGCAGGGGGGGGGGGGAGTTATAATGGAAGACATAGTGCCAGAGGCAGAAGTGGCCCACAAAATCAGGGTTCCAGGGATTCTTTCCTTGGAAATTCCTATCGGTGCTCCTGAACGGAGGCCCTGTCAGGGAATGACTCTCCCCGCACCTACCTGCCTGGCTAACCATAACAACGGACAACTGGGTGCACAGGATCATAACCAGAGGTTATCATATTCCTTTCTCTAACCAGCCCAAGAAACCCAAGAGAATCCCAGATGTTCCACCCAGTCACAGGGATGTGGCAGTAACAGAAATTCAAAAACTGCTCGACAAAAGATTCATCCAAACAGTCCCACCAGACCAGATAGGATCCAGAGTTTACTCAAGATTCTTTTTAGTGCCAAAGAAGACGGGGGAATGGAGACCAATTTTGGTTCTCAGTGCTTTGAACAAGTCAGTCCAAAATACCAAATTTTGGATGGTCACGGTTCAGTCTATTCTCCCGTTCTTAGGAAAAGATGATTGGATGTGCTCAATAGATCTTCAAGATGTGTATTATCACATAAAAGTAGACAAATGCTCCTGAAAATTTCTGCGCTTCTGGCTGGGAGCCACTCATTACCAGTTCAAAGCCATGCACTTTGGCCTCACCACAGTCCCCAGGGTGTTCACCAAGTGCATGGCAGTGGTTGTAGCTCACTTCAGACTGCAAGGATTCTGGGTGTTTCCATACTTAGATGAATGGCTTATTACCGCAACCTCCAGGCATCTACTGCTACAAACAAAGGATTATGTTCTTCAAACTTGTTTCTCACTAGGGATTACTGTAAACTACAAAAAATCCCATCTAGAACTGATACAGCATTTATAGTTCATAGGAGCGATGCTGGACACAAGCACCTGCATCCCATCTCTTCCTCAAGAAAGACTTCAAAGAATAAAATCTCAAGTCAGCCAGATCATTCACAGCAGAACAGTGACTACAAGATCAGTACTTCAGCTTTTGGAATCTATGGCAGCCTCCATTACTTTAGCTCCCCTTGCCAGGTTTCACATGTGAATCCTTCAATGGCTCCTGGCATCACAATCATCATTAATGATGCAACCGATGTCACATAAAATTTGGATCATCAATTTATGCAACAAGGACCTGAGTTGATGGCTCCATTCCAACAACATTCTCCTGGGCCACCCCTTTGTCCCTCCACAATCCCAAGCCAAAGTGACCATGGACGCATCCCAGATGGGGGTGGGTCATTAGCTGGGAAAGACAGTCCAAGGCACTTGGTCCCAGTTGGAGGCTAATTTGCACATCAGTGTTCTAGAGATGGGAACATGATCCTGGTATTGCAAGCATTCCAAGAAACCCTTCCCTCGGGAATGACTGTGATCCAGACAACATGTCAGTGGTTTGGTACATCAACAAACAAGAGGGAACCAGATTTTACTTTGTTGAGAAGCTCTCAGGGTTTGGCAATGGGCAATCTCAAGCAATCACTTTCTGGTTGCAATGCATATTCCTGGGAGCTCCAACGTGATTGCAGACAAATTGAGCAGGTGCATCCTAATGCCTCAAGAGTGGTCTCTCAATCCTTTGGTGGTAGAAAGGATATTCCGTCAATAGGGCCAGTCTTGCTGCAATCTCTTTGCATCTCCTCTGAACAACAAATGCAGCAGCTACTTTGCCCTGATTCCCCCCTCCGGGGAGTCACCGAGAGATGCTCTTCTCCGTGATTGGCCCCTGGGTCTTCTATATGCCTTTCCCCTAATTCCACTTATATCCTAGTTTCTAAAGAAAGACAACAGGTCGAAGAACAAGATAATTCTCATTGCTCCATGGTTTCCTTTGCTGTGGCCTCACCTAATTCAAGAACCATGGACTGTGGACCCTGCTCCAGATATATTGTCCCATCCAGAGGAACTCATTCATCCAAATCTTCAGAATCTCAAGCTCACTGCGTGGCTTCTCCAGTTCCAGTGATTACCAGGCATACTAGCCTTACTGTCGCAGTTCAATGAATTGTTTAGCCTCCCACAAACCTTCAACTAGATGTTTATACAGCATCAAGTGACAAAAGTTTTTTTTTCAAAATGGGCTTCAGACAGTAATCTTGACCCATATTCAGCACAAGTTCATAAGGTCTTGGAATTTTTAGCATTGCTTTTCGATGCAGGGATGTCCTCAACTATACAGGTTCATCTAACTGCAAGTTCAAATTTTCATAATGGTCTAAATGACACAGCTCTAATGTCACACAAACTGTGTAAATCCTTTCTGAAAGGAACCCTACTACTGAGACCTCCATATAAGGATCCAGCTGCACCCTGGGACTTGAATCTGGTGGTACAATTTTTAATTAATTCCCCATTTGAACCATCCACAAATTACAATTTGAAGTATTTATCCTGGAAAACCTCATTTTTGGTTGCTACTACTTCTGCTAGGAGAATATCTGAGTTATAGGCCTTATCTTGCAAGCTTTCTTACCTAATCTTTCATAAGGACAGCTTATCTTTGAGAACAAATCCATCCCTTTTACCAAAAGTAGCATCTGACACTCATATCAATCAGCCTTTACACTTTCCTGTATTTTTCCCAAATTTTCAAACAAAAGCAAATATTGTTTGCATTTGTTAGATGTTCACAGACAATTACATTTTTACTTGCACAGAACAAAGGAATTCAGAAAATCTGATCAGCTGTTTGTTTCATTCTCTTCTGTTACTCTGGGCAAACCAGTTTCAAAGGTTACTCTAGCTAGATGGCTCAAGGACTGCATAACCTTAATTTATAACAAAATGAAAGTGCAACTGCCAGGACCTGTAAAGGCACATTCTACGAGAGAGCCAGAGCTTCTATAGATGATATATGTGCAGTGGCTATTTGGGCAACACCGCATACCTTTATTACTCATTACAAGCTGGATCTGGTCTTTAGAGGACAGGCATCCTTTGGTTCAATGGTGCTCAGGAATATTCTTCCATGAGACCTCCCAAGATTTGGTAGCCGGGGACTCTGTCCCACAGTCAAAGATTAAGTGAAGATTGACAGCATCAGATAAAGAACTTATTTCTTATCATAATGCTCCATCTATGTTGTCGATCTTCACTTATCCTTGACATCCCCCCCCCTCCTTCCCCCTGCCTTTCGGGCTACTTGGTGGAATGGATCTTTCCCAACAGATTGGATTATTCCTTTATGAATACAGATATGGTCTCTGATCTGTTATTTCTTCTGTCTTTCACTATCTTATGCAAAGTCGATCTGAGGTAATCTTGAGAGGAGCATTCTGGGTAGAGCTAAGCTCGAGAGTTTTTGGAAGGCACGAGCTAGAATAACGGCCGAGTCGCTTCCGAGGTTCGGAACCGAACCCACAGTCAAGGATAAGTGAAGATCAACAACACAGATGGAACATTATGGTAAGCCATAACTTCTTTTTTGTATCTGTTGCCTTGCTACTTCCAAGTTTTGGTGATAATGGAGAACACTGGACCTTGCCAATACATTACAGCAGTAGTGTATTTTGGCATTTGCTGCTACTGCAGCATTCTGGCAGTTTTCTCCCCTTTGACAGTGCAGAATGTTGCTTTCTCCCATTTGTATGAACTTTTTTAAGAGCAAGTCTTCAAATGACACCTGCAAGTCTGTTTAGCTTCAGTCTTCTTACTTTTGTTACTGATGGTATTAGCACATCAGATAGACAGCTGTACGGAGAAATGAAACTGGCAAGTAAAAGGGAAAAGTCTTGACACCCAAAGGTCCAGTGCTCTGCATTGTAACCTGAACAGTTTTATCAGATTTCTATCAAATTTAAAATATAAAAATGAGTGAAAACATGTTTCCTCTTCTGTACCATTGCATTCTGCAGTAAACCTTTGCTTCATAAAAATCCTGAATAATATCCATGGCAAACTCCTCAGCTGTGGTTGAAACATAGAAGACTTTCTATTACATAGTTCATTCATCATGGCATATTGTTATTCATAATGTCATATTGTTTGTTTAACAAAGCACTAATGTTTTTCAATTCTTAAACTGTATAATTTAAGTGTCTATCTATGGTTAATGTAATTGTCTCAGTTTGAAAATGTGTCACCTATGTTAAGCCTGTAATTGTCTCAGTCTGAAAATGTGTCACCTATGTTAAGCCTGTCTGTGAGCTTTCAAATGTTAATGTTTTTCTTGTGAATTCATGTTACCAGTTTGCAAATAATAGTGTGCTACAGCTTAGTAAGCATGATCATAGACTGATGATGTCCATTCTGTGTTATATACAGAGAAGGAATGGCATTTGTTTATCTAAAAATCCAATGACCTTGGCTAAAAATCATTGTGTAATATATAGGTACAAGGAAAGGGCCATTTCTATATCTACTAGCTCATTGTGCCTACAAACTTATCCAGGATGCAGAACATGAAGAAATATCATCAACCTACTATCCCTGGGGAGTGGGGATACACAACATTCTGTAGGCATTGTGTTTCTTGAGGGGACCATGCTGGAATGGTAGGCATTCCTGCACAGTACATAAGGCAACACAGCCGATAGAAATACAAGCTCATACCATAAATGGTCACAGCAAACATAATTCTGTTTACTGAGATAAGAGCATGCTGGAGATTACTGGCAATGAAGTGTTTGTGTGTTAATTCCATGTTAATTTCATCTCCTCATTCCAAAATAACATAGGATATGAAAGAATATAATACAAGACGGGGAACTTTACTACAAAAGTGAAGGGCTTCACTGAAAAAGCTCAACCAGACTCTGCCGCAACTTGCTATGTGGGAAAGGTTAAGTTTGTTTTAGCTTTCTTGTATTTTGTATTGCTTTATTGCCTTCTTCCATTTTGTGTATTGTAATTTATTTTCTTTACACTCTGTTTTACTTGTATTCTGCTTGTAACTGCATATTTAAACAAGAAAAGAGACCACAGCTGTGTCTCTTGTGAGCCACATAGATATTTTCCCCACCCTCCCATCCTGGTGCTGTTGTGTTTTAAAACTCAAGTGTCTTTCTAGTTGCCTGTCCCTTATATTAATTTAACCACACATCTCCTTCCCTGTCCTCTTTCATTGGCTATTGTGAGTAAGCACACAATTATCATTTTGTGAAATCACCCCCCTCGACTATTTAAATTTATTGGCCATGTCACTGTATCCCATAGAACAAAAATGCAAAGTGCCCCCTCCAATACATCTTGCACTTTTAAAATTAGTGTCTCTCCACTTAGATAGCTAAAGCTTAAGTTGCTGCCAATTTCATATCTAACTGATTAGTGCACAATGCAGCTTTTATTAAACCATTTTCCATCTCACCTTTAAAGTCTGCAACATCTACTGCAAGACCACCAATTATTGGAGAGTCCACATTCTGCCTCTCAATAGTCATCTTGGGATTAGTGCTTCTGTTTTGCTCCTGGTGAGAGAAGAAGCATAGGGGCATTATTTGCTAGGGACTGCTGAAAGCCTAATAACTGCTTCATAGGTGCCAGCTCTGTATCTGTGCTTATATTTTGTTCTTAGTGAGTGAAGGAGCTAAGTGTATAGATCCCTAACTGTTTCTGGTTGGGAAGTGAGTGCCAGCGCTTCACCTTACTGATCAGTCTGGTTGTTATTCAAGGCATCTACCAAGAAAAGGCTACAAGTCTACAGACCCTTACATCATCTAGGACAAGACTGTGGATCACCAAACAGACTGTGGCCTGCTTCTCATCTTGGGTTGGTGTTAGTGTTTTGCTTCTGCTGAAAGAAGAAGAAGCAAAGGAGCATTGTATCCGAGCAGAGAAGCTGTGGTGAGACTAACACTAGTAGTAGTCAGGCAGTAGTCATTCAGGTGACTCCCCTCTTTGACAAGCTAACTCTTTATTTTCTTTAAGTACTGCTTGATCTGCTTCAAACTTCAGAATGTCTGCCTAAATACTTCATCCATAAGTAATCAGGCTCTACTTATTAGTTTCTCTGCAAGTGCTTTGCAGTGTCCTGCATAGCCAGAGACACCTTGAGTTGCCATTTTTCCTTTAAAGGCACCATTGAAGCTTCACCAATACCTAGTTGTACACAGGACAACTAGTTTGTAGTGACACACACTGCCCCCAGAGTTGCAAACCGGATACTCCTGACATTACTTTATATTCTCACTCCAACTGTCTAATCAATAAAAAAAGAGTCTGTTGCCATGTACACAGACACCCCTCTCCTCCTACCACATGACACGAAAATCTGAGAGCGATGCACTTACACAGCCAAACTTGAGGCAAAGCTCTCTCCGTCCACGACTGGAATAGACAGTCAAGAGGAGAAGGTAACAACCTGCAATACTATACATACACCCACCACACCTGCAACTGCAAATCCCACACATAGATACACAAAGACATACATGGAGGCTCAAAATAAAAATCTGCGGAAACAACAGAGACCTCCAAAGCAGACACGCAAGCAACCTCCACCCACAAACACACCGCAACCAACACATAACCTCCAAAACCAGTGTGCCACACAACCACAGCCCATAAGGCATAACATCATACCTAACACACTTGTAATAGGAGACTCCATAGTCAGGCACACTGATGTCCCACTCACCAGGCTGGACAAAGCGAAGGTTACTGTCAGCTGCTTGTTGGGCATCAGAATCCGCCACATCATGCAAGCACTCAGTTCACCCTATAACAAGTACAAATATGACTCTGTCATTGTCCATGTTGATGTGAATGACCTGAGACGTACCTCCCTGGACTACATGAAAAGGGACATAGAAGAGCTCTCCGATCATGTAACCAAGGCGGGTATGACCCTAGCCCTGAGTAGCATCTTACCTTCACCAAGAATGATACCTCAGTACAAGGAAAAAATTATAAATTTCAACAATTGGCTAAGCTTCTGGTGTCATTCAAAGGGGATCCAGTATCTGTCTGCCTGGGATGACATGCTCGACAAGCCACGATGCTTCACCAGAGATGGTGTGCACCTGTCACCCCTGGGATTCAGGATACTGGCCAAGGCTCTTGCCACCCCTATAGTGCCTTAAGGCTCAAAAGACAAACCCACCACCGTAATAAATACCAGTGACAAAAAGCTGAGGGTAATGCTGCTCAATGCCAGGAGTTTAAACCTCAAAATGCACACACTCGAGGCTCTTCTCAAACTGGAGAACATCGATATTTGTGCAATAACTGAGACCTGGTTCAAGGCTAAAGAGAGCACCCCAGCAATTCCAGGCTACAACTCATACCACACATTCCGGCCACAAAACCTGGACCGAAACACCAAAGGAGGAGGCGTATCCATATTCATCAAGGATAACCACACCTCCAGACTAGTTGCAAAGTATGATACCTCGGAGATCATCCAAGTGCAACTGACAATGGGCAAAACTGTAATCCAGATTATAGCTTGCTACAGATCACCATCCCTGCCCCAAGACCCCCACTCCTCATTTCTCGGGGTACTGGAAAACATGAGGGTCCAACCAAACACCCTAATATTGGGTGATTTCAATTAGCCAAACATCAACTGGGAAAACTACTCAAGCACTAATACCTTTGCTCAACGCTTCCTGGAATATATTAACTCAAACGCCCGGGACCAGCTTATCAACACCCCCACAAGGGGGAACAATATACTAGACGTGGTCATCACCAACATGGGGACAAGGTAAATTCCTCGTTGTTTAGATCAGACCACAAATTCATCACCCTCAATATCCACATACCACCCTCCCCCCCAAGGAAACCACAGTGAAAAACTTTTCCAAAGCAAACTTTATGCTACTTAAGACGGAGGTGGCAAAACTTCGTTACTCCCATGCAGAATGGCAATTTGGTTAAGTCTGCTGTAGCCTACACAAAAGCACTCTACAAGTACTTACATGAATGCATGGACCGTACTATCCCAAACAAAACCAAGACCCATTCCTCCAAAAAAAGGAAACCAGTCTGGTGGACCCCAGCCATAAACAAGCTCTATAATAGAAGGAAGAAATTATTACAAAAAAGAGTAAAAACCCAGGAATGGAGGAGCTCCCTGACCAACCTTAGCAAAAAGCTAAGATCCCTTTTAAAATCCTCAAAGGCGAGCTTTGAAAGAAAAATCGCAACGGACATCAAAGACAACCACAAAGCATTTTTTAGCTATGTCAAGAACCTAAATGACAACTCTCAGATCTGCTGTGAGCTACAGCACAACGGTTCAAAATTCACTGAACCAATTGATATTGCCAGTATACTGGCAGATAGGTTCAGTGCAAACTTTACCCGACCCTCAACCCCTAAAGGGCCCATATCTATACCAGAAGATTGCGCTGCCCCCATAATCACAAACACCCAGGTGAAAATGGCACTTTCTAAAGCAAAAAACACAGCATCCATGGGACCAGACAACATCCCAGGCTTTGTGTTACATGAACTCCAAAATGAACTAATCCCTCACCTAAATACCATGTTCAGCCACAGCCTCACCTCAACCTACGTGACCACTGAGTGGTGCACGGCAACTGTTGTCCCGCTTCACATGGGAGGAGCCACCACCGACCCCAGGAACTATCGCCCCATCAGCCTGACGAGCCTCGTCTGCAAGGCCATGGAGCGCATCATCATGGAACTCATAAACAACAACATTGGGAACCTACAAACCCTAGACCCTACCCAGTTTGGTTTCGTAAAGGGAAGGTCATGTCTTCTAAACCTGGTTGACTTTTTCGAGATGGTCACCAAACCAATCGATGAGGGAAAGGTGGTCCACACGGCATACCTTGACCTTGCGAAAGCCTTTGATACCATTCCCCACTCGGGAATTACAGACAAACTCACTAACCTAAATATAAACCCCTACATTACAAGATGGGTTGCTTACTAGCTCACGGACAGAACCCATACAGTGAAAATAGGAAACGCTAGGTCGAACTCCAAACCTGTGACAAGTGTGTTACCCCAGGGCTCAGTCTTGGGACCTCTCCTGTTTGGTATTTACTTCTCCGAGGTACAAGCAAACACAGAGTTCACAGACAACTGCAAACTGGGTGCCATAATTGAGACTCCTACTGACGTAGATATCCTTCAAAAGGGTCTCTCTGAAACAGATACACGGTGCCAAAATCATGACCTCAAGCTAAATGCCAAAAAGTGCATTGTCATCCCCTTAGGGAAAAAACAAGTACCTACAAATTACCACATAGGTGGCAGCTCACTTAACACAGAGACTGTGATAAGAGACCTAGGGACCCAGGTGGATAGTAACCTCTCCTTCGATAACCACATCGCTAAAGTGGTTAGAAAATCCTTCTACATGGCCCACCTTATCACAAATGGGTTTGCAAATAGAAAAAAGGAAGTTATTGTCCCCCTCTACTCATCACTCAGACCCATTATTGAGTACAATGTCCCATTCGGGATGTACCTTAATAGACACCTGCAACAACTGGAGAGGCCTCAAAAATACCTCACTAAGAGGATAAAGGGCCTAAAACAGATGCCCTATGCCACTAAGCTAAAAAAACTCCAACTGTAGTCGGTTGCATACCGGCTATCAGAGGTGATCTCTGCCTGACATACAGGGCTATGTCAAACCCCGAATTGCTGGAAATGGTCCATCTAAGGAAAACCCAATCTACCCAAGCTACTCGCTCTAGGGACCTTAACCTGACCTCAACAATAAACAGGACTTGTTGGAGGGACAGATTAGTGTCCCAGAGACTCCCCCTGCTCTGGAATAAGGTCCCCATATATGTGAGGCAGAGCTCCTCATTAGCGCTCTTCAAGAGGAATCTTGATGAGTGGATGGGGAACAGGAAATTCACCCTGGGAATCACTTCTGTGGCCCTGCTCGACAGAGGTGCAGGTAAATAAATCACGTGGGAGGTGCAAGCCGAAACATTTTGTCTAGGCTTAATTATGCCCTAGGGCTAGTAGCCTAGTACCTACCTATGAACCTATGGATATGAACTTTCCCACTATCTCTGTTACCAGCTTGATGAATATGGGCATCCTGAGGCAATGTAGAAATTGCCTCATGTTTACTGACAAACAGTTAATTTTCAAACAAACTGATATGGTATGTGATAGATGCATTTACACAAAGTCACTGGAGGCAGAGCTCTCACATAAAAGCACTCCCAGATGTCAATAAGGTTGTCAGTAGTACACACAATGCACCCATCACACACAATTCAAAGCAGACACATAGACCCACATATGCTGAGGCACTTAAGTCTAACCTTCCTAAACCCCAAAGACCTCCTAGATGAAATACACATAACAAACACTCTCAGCATCCCTGAATGCACACTTTCAAAACAACACCCACATCAACACATACAGCCACATCTTATGAAGCCTCTACTTCTTAGCCCATAAGGCAAGCCACCACACAATCCAACATTCTGGTCATTGGAGACTCTATTGTGAGACACACTGATGTCCATCGCTACAGGCTGAGTAAGGAGAAAGTTACTATCAGTTGTTTATCAGGGGCCAGGCTCCACCACATTGCGCACACATTCATGTCACTGGACCACAAGTGCCAGTATGACTCACTCATAGTTTATGTGGATGTAAATGACCTTAGACATAACTCCCTAGACTATATGAAGAGAGACATCATGGTGCTCTAGCAATATATGTCTCAGGTTGGTATGAGCCTATCATTGAGCAGCATTTTCCCTTCTCCAAGGATGATGAGGATGACACCACAATACGTACACAACATGACTGACTTTAATAATTGGCTTAGTTTCTGGTGTCATTCTAAAGGGGTGCAGTATTGTCAGTATAGAAGGAGATGGTCAGCAGACCACGCTGCTTTGCTAAGGATGGTCTGCACCTCCCCCTCTATGCTTTCAAATGTTATCTAAAACATTGTCCTCCCCGTAGTGCCTTTTTAGGCAATGCCAAACTGAAAGTACTCCTGACATAACAAATCAAAACCAAGAAAATTTAAAGGTGTTACTGGTGAGTGTTAAGAGTCTAAACAAAAAAACTCCACTCCCTAGAAGCTCTCTTCACCCTAGAGAATGCTAACATCTTTGCAGTCACAGAGACATGGTTTAAAGCTGCTGAGATAACACAGACAGTGCAAGATTATAATGCCTCCACACATTTAGACAACTACTACATAGACAGGGACTAAAGGTGGAGGTGTCTTGATTTACATCAAAAATACATATACCTCAAGGCTAGTCAAATAGGACAATGCATTTGAGCTTCTACACATTCAAATCACCATAGGAAAAATCCAATGCTTGGAAGCTATATGTCCCCCTCTATGACCTAGGAAACCCATACTGTGTATTTAAACTTATTGGAAACACTCACCATCCAACCCAATGCCAAATTCATGGGCAATTTTAATTACCCCACTAGTAACTAGGAGTCCTGTATGATACCAAACATACATGCGCACAAATTTCTGGATTTTGTAAACACAAACTCCTTGGACCAGATTATCAATACACCATCACACCAGATCTAGTCCTCACTAATATGGGAAAGTGCTTTACACCCCCTAGTGTAATGTCTTCTCTGGTAAGGTAAGACCACAAAATGGTCTCCTCTGAAGTAATAATAAAACCTGGAACCTCAAATAACCATGGAATATTCAGGGACTACTAAGGCTAACTTCCTACTATTAAGTGGTAACCTGGCAAAATTTCAAGCCCCCACAGACCATGAGAACACTGCCTCCTACTCAGAACTTTCATAGAAACCCTATACAAGCATGTTAATAGCTGCATAGAGGCAGCTGTACCACCAGGAAGAAGTACAGAAATAACCCCAAAAAGAAACAAGCCACCCTGGTGGAATCACAACATCAATAGGATGTATAACAGAAGGAAGAAAATCATGGCAAAAATTAAGAGATGCAGCACCCAGCAGGATAAAAGCACTCTCATCAAACTATACAAACAACTCAGAGGACAAATAAAGTCTACCAAAGCCAAATTTGAGGTAAATGTGGCCTCCCAGGCCAAGGACTCCCACGAGACATTCTTTAGTTATGTCTCTAACCTCAAAGGCAATACACCAATGTGTGCAGAGCTCATTGTTAATGGAACCATCTATAATAATCCAGAAGATATAGCAAACCTACTGGCCAAAATATTCAGCTCCAACTTTACCCCTCTCTCCCATTCAACCTTCCCTAAGGAAACACCATCAAACCTAACTCCCCCTGCTATCACTAGGGAACAGGTCCTTAATGCTCTCTTTAAGGCCAAAAACACTGCATCAATGGGCCCATACAGTATCCCAGGATGACGTCTAAATAGCATGAAACATAACTTATCAGACCCTCTGGAATTAGTATTTAACTGTAGCCTCCAAACAGGCTTCATGCCTCATGAATGGAGAACAGCAACAGTCATCCCCGTGCACAAAGGTGGGCCATATACAGGCCTTGGAAACGATGGGTCTATATTATGTTGTCGAAAGACATGTTCATCGAACACGTCTTCATCGACAGATAAACAGCGAACACACTGTTTGCCGAATGGCCTCGTCAGCAAGTTTTTTCCCAGGAGAAAAATATCACTTGGCCAAAGAAATACAAAAACGTTCAAACCCTACAAAGTGGGGGGCTTCACCCCCTACACACATCACACCCCCCAAACTAAATATACCCACTCCGAGATCGCACTACAGTGGGGAAAAGGGCAAAGCCTGATGACGGCCAAGCATTTTTTCCCCTGGGAAAAAATTTGCTGAAGTGGCCGTTCGGCGATCAGTGCATTTGCTGTTTATGTGTTGATGAAGACGTATTCACCGAACATGTCTCTCGACAACATAATATAGACCCGAAACTACAACCCCCTAAATCTCACTAGTCTCATATATAAAGCCTTGGAAAGAATTATCATATAAATGATCAATAATGACATAAGAAACCTCCAGACACTAAACCCAACCTAATTTGGTTTCATCAGGGGCAAATCATGCCTACTCAACCTGGTGGACTTTGAGAAGGTCACCAAAGCAATGGATGATTGCAAAATTACACTGCCTACCTTGACCTGGACAAGGCATTTGACTCAATACCCCACTCAGGCATTGTTGATAAGATTAAGAGGTTAAGTACAAATCTTTATGTCACCCAGTGGGTAGCCAGTTGACTCACAGACAGGACCCAAGAAGTTAGAATTGGGATGTCCACTCTACAAAGAGGCCAGTCAAAAGTGGAATTCCTCAGGTATCGGTCCTGGGACCAGTCCTTTTTGGCATTTACTTTTCTGAGGTCAAGGCCAATGTCAGTGGCCTTTGGCTGACTAAATCTGCAGATGATTGCAAATTAGGAACTATCATTGAATCGCCCATCAGCACAAATGTTCTCTAGATAGGTCTGACACAAAGAACTGGTGTCAGAGTCATGGACTACAACTAAATGCCAAGAAATACATATTAGTATCCTTTGGGAAGTCATCCAACCCTGGAAACTATCATATTGACAACACGCCCCTAAGAGTTGACACAGTAGTCAGGGACTAAAGGACACACATAGAGAGTAATCTAGCCTTTGACCATCATGTGTCTACAGTAGTAAGGAAATCATTCTATGATGTTCTTCATTCCACATTGCTGCAGTCCTAACACTTGGGTAGTCCGCTGTCCCAGTCGGCCCGAATACCAAAGTATATGGCTGACGTCGGTCACGGCGCATTAGTCTGACGTCAGGACGTCAGGGTACAAATGCGCATGACCGACGTCATATCCTCAGTCTTTTTTGCCGCATGGTCCAATGCAGAAGCAGTTTTGCGAGTGCAGGTTGGCGTTCTGAAATTTTCTGAAGTCGGAGTTTCAGACCGAATCAAAGTTGGCTAAGTACCCCGTTGGGGAATATTTTGGTTTTTTCTTGCCTCAGTATTTAACCGGATGTCAGAAAAAGTGAATAACTGTATTTCTTGTGGGAAACAGATACCTCATAGGGATTACCATACCTTGTGTATACCTTGTTTAGGGCCTGAGCACGACATTGTTGGATGCCGCTCTTGTGCTAGATTTAACAAACGCACTATTAAGAGAAGGTTAGACTGTGCCAGGTTAGTTTTGGGAAGCGTTGTAATTATAAAATGCCGCCGGATGCTCCGGCGCCGCTTTCCAAAAAGCGCAAGGACAAAGCAGCAAAGCCTAGATTGGAAGAACCGTCAGTCCCGGACGTCGGTTCTTTAGAAGGCTCAGTGGAGCCGGAGGTTCTGCCAGGAGTTTCTTTGGAGTCTCAGGGAGAGACTTTACTGTTACAGGATGTGTCCTCTCAGGAGGTAGGCCAGGCTGAAGGGGCTTCTCAGGTGGCTGTTCTTCCCTCTCTTCCTAAGGTGGTTAGAGCCTCCCTTCTGTTTCCAAGGCTTCTTTGAGAGGCAGGCCAGGTTTAACTTCAGTGGGGTTTCTCCTAGCTCTTCAGGATCTTTGCCTAAGAAACATATGCTTAAAATGGCAGAAGATTTGATTACTATGATTAGAGGTTCTATGCCCCCTCCTGATAAGAGGCCTAGGGTGGAACCTGAGTTTGAGAGTTTTGAGCAGTGTTCGGAGGCTTCTGAGTCTTCGGCTGAAGACTTGCAGGAGTATCCTCCTTATTCTGATTCTGATGTGGATGATTCTACTCCTTCAGCTTCTCCTCCTGAGGATTTTTCATTTTCAGAGACTCTTCATTCCATGAGGGAGCATTTTAAATGGGAAGGTCAAGATTTCTCTGATTCCAGGAAGAGGCTTAGGGAATTTTGTTTTACCCCAGCATAGGCCTTTAGCTATACCTCCTGTTCTGAATGTGGTGGAAGATGTTTTTGCAGAGGCTTCCTTGAACCCTGATTCTTTGCCTCCTGCCCCAGTTAAACCAGATAGGTACTATAGGGTGCCTGAAGCTCATAAGTATCTTTTTAAGAGCCCTAGGGCAGACCCGGAAACTGTCTCTCAGGGGCCTAAAGGTGTTAAGGCTTCTGTTGTTAAAAATCCTGTTCCTCCTGATAAAGAGGCAAGGGCTTTGGATAGATGGGGAAAGAAAGTGTATACTTCTTCCACTTTAGCCATGAGGGCGTTGAATTGCCAGTTTCACATGTTGAAATATCAAAATTATCTCCTTTCACAATTGAAGTCTAAGGTGGATGCTCTGGCGGAAGGTATTGAGTGTAAAGAGTTGCAGGATTTAGTTCATGTGTCTGAACAGGTGGGTAAGCATTCCTTGCAATGTGGTTTTGATGCTGTGCAGGCCTCCTCGAGGGTGGCTGCCACTGGTTCTGTTCTTCGTAGGCACGCCTGGTTGAGGGATCAGAATTTAGCTGAGCATGTTAAGACAAGGATTTTGGATGCTCCATTACAGTCTGACGTGTTGTTTGGTTCGCCTGTGGAAGCAGTTTTAAAGAAAATGGAGGACAAGGCTAAGTCTATGCAGACTGTTAAAGATTTTTTGCAGGTGCAGCCTCCGAAGTTTAGTAGAAATTGGCCTACTAAGGGATGGACATATCCAGCTTATGATTCCCAGTCTAGGGGTAGGTCTAGACGTGGTAGGGGCAGAGCTCAAGGTTCTTTTAGGCCTAGAACAGGAGTTCACCTGCTCAGTCTTCTGGTGAGGGCAGGGGTCAGTCCTTTCGTAAACAGACCCAATGACCTGCCTTTTCAGCTGCCAGTACATTCTCGTCTGGCAGCACCTTTGGGAGGAAGGCTGGCTCTTTTCAAAGAAAATTGGGATTTAATTACCCAAGACAGATGGGTATTGGATATCATTCACCACGGTTACAGGTTTTATTTCCATACCTTGCCTCCTTTCAAAGGCATGCCAGACATTCCTCCTCTACAAAGAAAAGAGGCTCACAAGCAAATTTCTCTGTTACTCCAAATAGGAGCCATTCAGCGGGTTCCTGTGCCAGAAAGGGGCCTAGGATTTTATTCTCGCCTGTTCCTAGTACCAAAGAAGGGGAACACGTGGAGACCAATTTTGGATTTATCTATCCTCAACACTTATCTGGACATTCCCAAGTTCAAAATGTTGACGTTACAACAGCTTTTACCTCTGCTGGGCAAAGATCACTGGATGGTAACTTTAGATCTCAAGGAGGCTTACCTTCATGTGCCTATCAGACTAAGTTGCAGGAAGTATCTGCGTTTTCGAGCTGGAATTTCCATTATCAGATCTCTGCATTGCCCTTTGGCTTATCTACTGCCCAGAGTATTCACAAAGGTTCTGGCTCCAGTGATAGCTTACTTCAGGCTAAAAGGAATACAAATCTATCCTTACTTGGACGACTGCCTGATTCTGGCTCAAGAAAAGGAAGACCTTTTACAGCATTTGGAATATGTGATAGCAGTGCTAAGATGCCTAGGGTATTCTGTGAACGAAATAAAGTCCAGTCTAGTACCCTCTCAAGACATGTGCTTTCTGGGCGTGAGACTGAATACAGCAGCCCAGATGGCCTTTTAACCCCGGACAAACAAAAGAATCTTTCCATTTACTTCCATCAACTATCTCTTCAGTCCGGGCTGACTGCAAGGACAGTCCTTCAAGCCTTAGGGTTCATGGCATCTTGTATTCTGGTGCTTCCCAATGCCAAACTGCATATGAGGAAGCTGCAATGGTATCTCAAAAATGTATGGACACAGCACTGCCAGGATTTGGACACTGTCATTCAAATAATACCTTGCATTCAACAGGAATTTTTGTGGTGGGCTCAGGAATGTCACCTAAACAAGGGACTCTCTGTGACCCGGCCAGAGGCGAGTCAGATTCTAACGACAGATGCCTCAGACATTGCTTGGGGAGCTCATCTAAATGGAAAGTGGATTCAAGACAAGTGGCCTGCCAGACTACAGCATCTACATATCAACATGAAGGAGATGTTAGCAGTCCAGTTTGCATTAATGGCTTTCAAGGAGGTACTTCTTCCAGGGCAGGTGTTGATTCTAACAGACAACACAACTGTCATGTGGTACATCAACAAACAAGCGGGAACACATTCTTACCCGTTATGCAGGCAAGCAATGATTTTATGGGAGACTGCGCTCAGCTTGCAACTAACTCTTCAGGCAAGGTTTCTGCCGGGAGCACAGAACTCCTTAGCAGATGTGTTAAGCAGACAAATCATGGATCCCCACGAGTGGAAACTGGATCTTCATGTATTTCGGAAATTGACAGTGTCATGGGGAACTCCAGACATAGATCTGTTCGCTTCTCCACTAAACCACCAGCTGCCAAAGTTTTGCACAAAGAGGTTTCATCACACAGCTTGGAAAGTGGATGCTCTTTCTTTCAGTTGGAAAAATCTTCATGTGTATGCCTTTCCACCTCTGCCTCTTCTCCTAAAGGTGCTCCTAAAGGTCAGACAAGACAAGCCAAGGATGATTTTAATAGCTCCAGATTGGCCTCGGCAGCACTGGTACCCATTACTGAGGAGTCTGGTAAGGAAGCCTCCATGGCCTTTACCTTTGATTCCACACCTGTTGTCTCAGAGGGACGGTCATCTGCTCAATGTCAAGCTTCACTCTCTTCATCTAACAGCCTGGCATATTCGGTTTTGAAACACAGCAGGTCTCAACTTCCTCAACAAGTTTTAAATGTGATTATGGAAGCCAGAAGACCTAGTACAAGGAAAGTGTACACAGAAAAATGGAAGAGATTTTTATTTTGGAGTGCAGCAAAGAATTTGGAGATTTCTGAGCCTAATTTGAGTGTGGCTCTTCAATATCTTACTGAGTTATTGGACAAAGGTTTGTCTTTCTCTTCCATTAAGATTCATGCTGCAGCAATTTCAGCTCACTATGATTGTGACCCACCATTGTTTTCGCATCCTTTGTTCAAGCAATTTCTTAGAGGGGCAAAGAATATAAGACCGCCACGTAGAGCTCCTACTCCTGCTTGGGATCTCAATTTTGTGTTGGAGAAACTTACTCTACAACCTTTTGAGCCTCGGCTTCTGCTGAATTGAAATACTTGTCATGGAAGACTGCTTTTTGTTGGCCATTACTTCTGCAAGAAGGGTTTCTGAATTGCAGGCCCTTATGGCGGTAGAGCCTTTTTTGATTTTCCATAAGGATAGGGTATCATTACGTACTAATCCTTCCTTTATGCCTAAGGTGGTTTCTAGTGTGGCTTTAAACCAAACTATTCATTTGCCTACTTTCTATGCAGATCCCCAAAATAAGGGAAAAGATTTTGCACACTTTAGATGTACACAGGCAGTTGCGTTATTATTTAAGCAGGACTAAGGATTTTAGGCAGTCTCAGCAGTTGTTTGTTTCTTTTGCTTTGAGTTCTCAGGGCAAGCCTGTGTCAAAACAAACTATTTCTAAGTGGATTGGGTTTTGCATTGCATTTTGTTATTCCCATCATGGCAAGGAGATTCCAGCTGGGATTAGGCCTCATTCCACTAGGGCTACTGCCACTTCACAAGCATTTCTAAGGGGGGTGGCAACTAAGGATATTTTGGAGGCAGCTACTTGGAGTTCAGTGCATACTTTCTCTAAGCATTACCACCTTCCTCTCTACTCTAAATCTAGGGCTGGTTTTGCCACAGCTATTTTGCAAGGCATGTTGACAGCTCCTGCTTCTTTATGATTTGCCAGCCTCCCTTACCTCTGCTTTGGGATTCTACCCAAGTGTTAGGACTGCAGCAATGTGGAATGAAGAACATAGTACAGTTTTGTACCTACCATAAATGTAGATGTTCGAGGATCCACATTGCTGCAGTCCAATTCCTCCCTCCTTCCCTCTCTGTTTAGGGGTGGTTGTGTGGGTGAGGTTATACTCTTGTAATTTTGTATATATTGTACATATTTTTGGTGCAGGAGTGTTTGGTGTTTTTTGGTTTTGGCCTTATCTTTTTAGGGTCTTCTGACATCTGGGGCAAGAAAAGACTGAGGATATGACGTCGGTCATGCGCATTTGTACCCTGACGTCCTGACGTCAGACTAATGCGCCGTGACCGACGTCAGCCATATACTTTGGTATTCGGGCCGACTGGGACAGCGGACTACCCAAGTGTTAGGACTGCAGCAATGTGGATCCTCGAACATCTACATTTATGGTAGGTACAAAACTGTACTTTATGCAACGTATAAACAAAGGTATCCAAGGAAGTCATTGTTCCACTGGATTCAGAATTCATCAGACCTATCATTGATTGCAGTGCCTCCTATGGTATGTACCTAATCAGGCATATCCAACAACTGGAATGTCCACAGAGGTTCCACACTAAAAGAATATAGGGCATAATTAACATGTCCTGTACAGACCACCTGAATGCCCTATCCCTGTATTCTGTTTCATACAGGCTGTTGAGGAAAGATTTATGCCAGGTATACAAAACATTGTCAGACCCCACTCTAATGGAACTCCTACATATCCACAAAACAAAAATCACCAGAATTACCCATTCAGAAGACTTAAACCTTGCCTGTGATATAAATACTACACGCTGGGGAGACAGGAATGTATCCAAGAGACTACCCCTTCTCTGGAACAGGCACCCCATCCATGTGAAGCAGAGTATCTCTCTAATCCAATTCAAGTGTAACTTGGATAAGTGGATGGGAAAAGGAAATTTGTCCATGGTTTGGCATCTATGTCTCTACTGAACACAGGCAGCCTGTAAATGGTTCATCTCCCAGGACCCTGCTTGTAAATGTTTTACCTCAAAATCCCCTGCTTACACTTATCAAGGGTACCAGAACTTGTCAGTGATTTGGGATGCATGGACAGTCTTAAAAAGGCCCTTATGGTTGTTAGCCTAGTAATCACCTATGAATCTATGAACCTATAAGAAGAGGCAAGCAGGAAACATCCATCAATGCCCTTTCTTAGGGCAGAGAAGGGTCGTGTGATATCCATGATTGGTTCTGAGAGCTAGACATTCAGTACATGAATGCAGTGCTGGCCCTGTGATGCACAGGGATGAAGCCCTGCTTATGACCCAAATGTCCTGGCATTGCAGGAACCAACCGGTAGGGTATGAGTGAGAGGCTGGATCCACCTGCTCCATCCTGTGGGGGCAGGGGGGGATATGACTGCTGAGTCTGCTGCATCAATTATAACTAGTGAAGCATACAAATGCTGGCAGAACCAAGGACTGATGTATGTACTCCCACCGATTAGAGGTTTCTGCAGCCATAATTAGGTTCATGCACAGAAGAGATCACTAATCATTGGACCGGCACTGTGGGAGTATGGACACATAAGGCTGTGACAGGGAGTCGATTTATGGACCAACAAATGCTCTAAACCATACAGAATGATGACTGGGACATTTGACACTTGCTCCTCTTGTATTGGTCTAGAACACCAGGAAAGTCAGGAATGAATGGGCTTCAGAGGAAGTGATGGTTGAGGAACAGTGAATGAAAGGTAAAAAGATGCTGAAAAAATACTCTGAATGCAGTGGGTGAATATGGCCATACAATACTATGCAGCATATAGGAGTAAAGCCTATAAAACAGACATACAATCTAAATCTAGACAGAAAGAATGCCCAGGCACAGAGCAGATTAAACATGCAGTTATCACACTGATGGCTAAGTTCATGTTGGCAATTATGTGGACAAGATGGTTAAAGCTGTATCCACATGGCTGACAGAGATGTGTTTATAGACAGACATTATAGCAGCTGTTTCTCCTGCAGATGGTGTTGTGGAGACATTAACTATATGCCTGTAGATATGCAGTAAAGTAGTTATCACTTACTTTAATTATGTACAGAATAGGTACACACCCACATCCACTACCTGTATTTTGTTTTGGTTCAGAGGCACATCTGGTGGTCTTGTCAAAGGGCGTAGCTGGTGACCAGTAGCCTGAATTATCTCCTCCCTTGACTGTACAGGAAAATACATCTGCTGAATATTTTACACATAATATTTATTGGATTAATCACATCTTGTTTAAACTAAACTCAATAATTCAATCCTGACCCAGTGAAAGGGTTTAAAATTACACAGTTTACAACCTTCTCCACAGATTTGTAACCATTATATATCAGAGTTCATGGACAAAGTTTCTGACATGGGAATTTCAAGCCTATTTATGGTATTGGGCTAAGATTTTGTGATGTCAACAGAGTGGGACTCCATGAAATGTGTATACAAACCCACATACTCATACAAGTATCCCTACATGTACATGTGTACATGCAGTTATGCACAATGCATAGCAGTATTTTAATAACACTGACCTGCTTGTCATTGCAAAGGAATTGCAGAGGAAATCATTACTCTATTTTTGTTTTACTTGGATCGCTTGTCTGTGTACTTAATAAAGGATTTTCGACTGGAAACAGACTGCCTGCCTTGCTTGGATTACTTTTGAATACTTAGTAATGCTGTACAATTATATATTTTCTATTGTTACTTTTTGTTTTGTTTTGTTTTGACTTGACGAGTTTACATTCGCTACTTTTACTACTATTGTCTGATCTGATTAATATACAGTGATTAACTAGAAATATATGGACTGAAAATCTTCCACACAGAGAAGTTTCTTACACTGTTTTGTTTTTGGACCCACTACACTTTAGTGGGTTGTTTTGAGACTTTGGGGATACCACGGAGATTACTTGTTTTTTATTGAAACTATTCATTTATCTAACATGTTTAGCAACCTCAAACATTGTTACTGTCAGCTGCCTGTCGGGTGCCAGGATCTGCCACATAATGCATGCACTCAGGTCACTCCACAACAAGTACAAATACGACTCTGTTATTGACCATGTTGGTGTGAATGACCTGAGACATGAAAAGAGACATAGAGGAGCTCTCAGATCTTGTAGCCCAGGCAGGTATGACCCTAGCACTGAGTAGCATCCTGCCATCGCCCAGAATGATGCCACAGTACAAGGACAAAATGATTGACTTCAACAATTGTCTAAGCTTCTGGTGTCATTCTATCCAGTGTCTGTCTGTCTGGGACAACATGGTCGACAGACCACGATGCTTTGCCAGAGATGGCCTGCACCTGTCACCCCTGGGATTCCGGATACTGGCTAAGGCTCTTGCCACCCCTATAGTGCCTTTTTTTGGGCAAGGTTCAAATGCCAAATTCACCACCGTAACAGGTACAAGCAAGCAAATTCTGAGGGTAATGCTACTTAATGTTAGAAGTCTAAACCTCAAAATGCACTCACTTGAGGCACTCCTTAAAATGGAGATCATCGACATCTGTGCAGTGACAGAGACCTGATTTAAGGCTCCAGAGAGCACCCCTGCATTACCAGGCTATAATTCTTACCACACCTTTTGGCCACCTAACCTGGACTGAAACACTAAAGACAGAGGCATGTCCATATTCATTAAGGATATCCACACCTCCAGGCTAGTTGCTCAACATAATGCATTCGAAATTATCCAAGTGCAACTAACACTGGGCAAGACTGCAGTCCAGGTTGTAGCTTGTTGCAGATCCCTCACCATGCCCCAGTATTTCCACTCTTCATTTCTTAAGATACTGGAAAATATTAAGGTACAACCCAATACCTTAATTATGGGTGATTTCAACTACCCCACCATCAATTGGGAAAACTACTCATGTACCAACTCATTCGCTCAACGTTTTCTGGAATTCATAAATTCCTACGCCGTGGATCAGCTTGCCCACACCCCCACCAGGGGCAACAATATCCTGGACCTGGTCATTACCAATATGGGTAACCGGTGTTCCACACCAGAGGTCAACTCCTTGCTGGTTAGATCTGACCACAAGCTAATCACCCTAGACATCCAAATCCCACCCCCACCCCCCATTAAGGAAACCACTGTCAAAAACTATTCCAAAGCCAGCTTCATGCTTCTTAAGACAGAAGTGGCAAATTTCAAGACAACCATGCAGATGGAAAATAGAGGTATGACTGCTGAATCTTACACAAATGCACTGTATAAGCACATACACGAGTGTATGGATCGTGCCATCCCCAACAGAACCAAGATGCTGTCCTCCAAAAAAAGGTAGCCAATCTGGTGGTCCAAACAAAGACATAGGTAACCTCCTAACCCTGGACCCCACTCAGTTTGGGTTTGTAAAAGGTAGATCATGTCTATTAAACCTGATTGACTTCTTTGAAGCAATCACCAGAGCCATAGATGAGGGCAAGGTAGTGCACACATCCTGTCTTGACCTCACCAAGGCTTTCAATACCATCCCCCACTCTGGAATTATAGACAAACTCACTAAACTGGGCATAAATCCCTATGTCACAAGATGGGTGGCCAAGTGGCTCACTGACAGAACCCACACAGTAAAAGTAGCTGACTCTAAGTCCGACTTCAGACCAGTGACGAGTACAGTACCACAGGGTTCGGTCCTGGGTCCTCCCCTGTTCGGCATCTACTTCTCTGAAGTGCAGGCCAACACAGAAGGTCTTTGGCTAACAAAGTTTGCAGATGACTGCAAGCTGGGAGCCATAATAAAATCACCTAATGATGTAGACATTCTATAAAAGGGCCTCACAGAGACAGATGCTTGGTGTCAAAGTCATGGCCTCAAGCTCAATGCCAAGAAGTGCATTGTCATCCCCTTTGGGAAAAACTTGGTACCCATGAACTACCACATAGGTGGTAGCTCATTAAACACAGAAAGTGTGATAAAAGACCTCGGGACACAGGTGGACAGTAGTCTCTCCTTTGATAACCACTTCGCCACAGTAGTCAGGAAATCCTTCTACGTGGCACACCTCATCACAAAAGGGTTCTCCTCTAGAAAAAAGGATGTCATTGCTCCTCTCTACTCATCCCTCATCAGACCCATTATAGAGTACAATGCCCCATTTGGCATGTATCTCACAAGACATCTACAACAATTGGAAAGGCCAAATACCTCACTAAGAGGATTACCAGCCTCAAACAGATGCCATACGCAGACCATCTCAAAAAACTCCAGCTCTACTCCATCGCATATCACCTACTCAAAGGCTCTGCCTAACATACAAAGCTATGTCAAACCCAGAGCTGTTGGAAATGCTACACTTAAAGAAATCCCAAATCCGAACCACACGCTCCAGGGACCTAAACCTTGTCACCACAATAAACAGAACATGCTGGAGGGATAAATTCCTGTCCCATAGACTTTCCATACTCTCGAACAAACTACCCATTCATGTCAAGCAAAGCTCCTCATTGGCCCTCTTTAAGAAAAATCTTAACGACTGGATGGGAAATAGAAAATTCACCCCGGGGATCACTTCTGCGGTGCTGCTCAACAGGGGCACAGAAAAATAATTTTCTTGGGTGGCGAAAGCCAGGGAACCTTTTTGGCTAGGCTTATATAGGCCCCGGGGCTGATAGCCTATTACCTACCTATGAACCTAAATGTGCATTTGTTAGTTTTTAGATGAAGAAACAGCAGTTACTCATGGTACCATCAATAAAACTGCATGATCCAGTATGCACATAATGAAATACTTACAGGACACAGGTATTGCAGCTCTATACAACATTCAATCTGATAGGACTAGGACACTGTACATATGGAAGTAAGCAACAAATAGATATCTGCAGGTTCACAATAAGTGTATTTTAGGGTGATGATGTCCTGCTGGTGAGCCAGTATCAGGAGGGCAGGTGTAGAGCTGGCTACACATGTATAGGGAGAGTTAGTAAGGATGAATGATCCATTTCTAACATACTATCATCATAAGTGTGCCATAGTTATCTGCACAATGCAAAGCACTGCTCCATTTACTGGGAGATGTAGGCATATATGGAGTGTAGCACCTGCATGGGTCAAAGGTTCCTGCAGAGGAAATAAATGTCTTGTACAGATATACTATTCCCTTGCTCCACACTGGCTAGCAGAATTATCAGTGACAGCATGCCTTATTGTTAAGATTTCATACGCAACTTCTCTGGCATGCTACTCTTGACGGTTTGGCCTGTCTGCAGAAACTACCCGAAATCAGTGAGAGGGTGATGTACCTTCTTTTGTGGTCTGCAGATTATGCTCATCTCAGCTGTCATTCACTTCCACATCATCATGCTCAGCATGATGCAGATTGCATTTTCTTATAGGTAACAGCATGGTGCTGAGTTGCACAGGGTGCTGTTCTTGCCACTAGTACATGCTGTACCACATGTGGTGTGAACAGGCAAGCAACCTAGGAAAATATTCCCTCTGTCATCTCTCATTTTCCATGGATGAGTATGGGTAGATCTGGCATGGCAAAGGACTTGTGGTTAAACATGCAGTAGTTGCACACAGATGACAGTGCACATAGTACTGCATGTTAATGGTCTGTCATTCATAATGCAGTATGTAGGCACGTGAGTGTCTGTGTTTGTGACCTGTGTGCTGTATATATGATGATATTCAGTTGATGTGAATAGGTTCTGCATGCATGCGCGTGTATGTATGTGTGTGTGTGTGTGTGTGTGTGTGTGTGTGTGTGTGTGTGTGTGTGTGTGTGTGTGTGTGTGTGTCTAGTTCATCTGATATACAAAATTCGTAGTATATACAGTGTATAGTATACACCACTAGCGTCACATGGTATTAGGCACCCCATGCAGTATATCACTTTAATGTATGCTCATTACTAGGTTCACCTGCCATAGCACTTGTCAAATGTAACCTACATTTCTGCCATTTTTGATTGGCTCATATGGCGGTATACAGTCCAATCAAAAACTGCAAAGTGGAGCCTCTTTTGCTCAATGCTTCTGCTACCATTTTCAACCTACAGATCAACTGGACATTTTCTGCTTGCCATCTCACTGTCATCCAGTGCCAATCGAGCAATGTGTAATATATATGAGGCACCCTGATCGGTGTCTTCTGCATTGCTCAACTGGTACGTCATCAGCACTGGCATTAGGTGTAGACTTCAGCAGCTGTCTGCACAGTGGCATATTCTGCAGCACAGAACAAGCAAGGAACATTCTATCAACTCCCACATCGCATTACTACTACAACCTCTGCCTCCCAATTTAAAAGACTCCTCAAAAGCCACTATTCAGACAATTGGCTCTGCTCCAGTGTCACCCCAGGTTAAGCCAAACATCTGCACTGTTGCATGAATGCATGAATTAATCTGCTAAAGATCACCGGTAACTTCATCTAGTTACTCAGGTATACCTGCTCTACTCCAAACATATGGGCTTGTCAGATTCAACTTCTGTTCAATCCTTTTGTACTTTTTTCTCAGATACTGTACTAATTCTAATATCACAAAGTACCACTGAATAACCTTACTACCAATAATGCTTTAAAAACCTTTTCTACTACGGTTTCACAAATACTGTACTACTCTCAATCTTACAATATATATAAACCAACTAACAGAAATGTTAAACTATCTACTACATGCTTAAATGTGTCTGTAATTTATTTGTATATTGTCTTTTGAACAAGATGTTAAAATTCTGATTATTGCATGCTTTAATGTAGACATATCAGAAATGTTTAACTCTGTATACTATACACTGAAATGAGTCTGTTATGTCCTTATTACATAGTCCTGAAAACAAGATGTTAATATCTGAATATTGCATGTTGAATTGTAGTAATAGATGTAAATGAAATCCTCACTTGTACTATACTGTATGTGGAGCTTTTCTCCCCAGGCCTCCACTGAAAAGGGACCTGTGTCCAGTCGGACTTTCCCAGTTAACAAATGTAAAATAAAATAAAATAAAATAAAAATATTGACCATGTCTGGGCTGTGCAGAACTTCCACATCAGAAGTATATATGCATTTCAGGAAGCCATCAGCACCTGTGGCTCTGTTGTACCTGTATTCAGTATATGTTTAGGAATGACAAACTGAGATCGACACCCATAGAAGCAGGTAGGTGGCATCACCTGTAATACAGAAGGTTACATATTACATATCTCTCCTATTTATTCCATGTATACTGTATTCTCTTTTCTTATGTATCTGTAAACTCTTACACTTTTATTTTGTATGCCCTTATTTGCATATATTAATGGTATACACTGTGTTTGTGCTCATGAATAAAATACTCATGTCATATTCCATGGGTAGTTGTCTGGTACAGTTCAATAATCTGCTATATGTATCCATTATGTTTATTAAGTGGGTGTCAGAAGTTTGTGATGACAACAAAAGCATCAAAAGCAAGAAGCTGATGGAGTAATAGTTCTTTTAGCTTGATATAGGCCATTCCCTGCATCACAGGTGAGGTTTTGGTAACAGCATGATAACATTCCTTTTTTCCTTGAGCACCAGTGGCAGTCCTGATAGCCTGTAGGCTGGCTTTAATGTGAATGAAACATTTCTGGAAGTAGAGATGAATGTTATATGCTGTCCCAGACGCTGTAGCTTGTAGAGATGGACTGCATTCTAGATGACTGAGAAATATTTACAATAATCCCTGTAGGGTACTGAAATGGTCCTGCTGCCTGGATGCACAGGGTTGATGAAACAATGGTATCAAGTGGAATTGGTTACTTGCTTTGTTCTGTAAGGGATGAATCAACAATGTCAGCATGAAACATGTTATGCATAAGACAGTGTGGCTTTATCAACCTTTTATCAGATCAAGGAATTCTTATCTGGTTTGTCTGGGAAAGCACATACTAACACTGTTTTTCTGCATTATACCAACTACTATCTTGTGTTAGAATATATACTCTGTGGAGCAACATTATACATTACTTACATGCATTTATAAATAACAAACCATCTGTGTGATATTACTGCAATGCTAAGTTATGTTATGCTTTGTGAAACTTAATGAATTTCACCCTTACTAAATTTGTCTCTCGTTTTATTATACAGTAAAATCCCTGTTATCCGGGACTCAAGCAACCAGCACTCTTAAGCAACTAGCATTTGATTAGCTCATATGCCAGCATACGAGCCAATCAAAAATGGCAAAGTGGAGCCTCTTCTGTTCAATGGGGAAAAGCCTGCTGTTCCACACTGAACAGAAGAGGCTCCTCTTTGCCATTTTTGATTGGCTCATATGCCAGTATACAAGCCAATCAAAAATTGCAAAGAATATCCCAAGCAACCGGAACATGCACTTAACTGACATCTACCAATCCCCACGGGTGCTGGTTAAGTGAAACTTTACTGTACTAGCAAAATTGGTTAATTAATTCTAAGATCATTTCACGACCTAAAATTATATCAGTTTGATGGAGGAAATATATGCAGGACTGGCTAAATGATTGATTAAATGTATATAAGTGTACAGTAAAGCTAGGCTTAGCTCTGCAAAGCACAAAAGATTTTGCAAGATAGACATGGTAATGAATGACTATGTTTATTGTCAGGATGATGACATTATACTCATACAGCCTTGATCCAAATGTACAATAGGTGAAAAAGCCTTCTGACATCTAGGACCTGCCACATGGAGCCATCTACCTAAAGAAATCAGAGCACTGACTGCACTACAAGAAATCAAAAATCACTACACAAGCATCTTACTAATGAATCCAAATGCAATTGCTTTAGAGAAAATGAATAACAGTTCACCATCTTCTAATGCAGGGGCTCCCAATGTGTGTGGCTTCCTCACAGGGGCACCATGAACTAATTCTGATTTTTTTCTTTGTGTTTTTATTTTGGTTTTTTTTTCATTTTTCGCTTGTCGGCTGATGTCATCGAGTGCGCGATGACGTCAGCTCCATCAGGGCTAGCAGCCTGTCAGAATTGAGGTTGCGCACGTATTTCTGGCTCAAATCAAATGCTTTGCGAGCGGGAATGGCTTGTTTGTGGATGTATTATCGCTCGCTCACTCCTGCCTGGCTGATAGTGGATTATTTATTTAGAAGTTCCTGCCTGGCTGATTTTTAGAAGGCTCAGCTGCTCGTTTGTGGATTTTATGTAGAAGGCTCGGCTGCAATGCAAGGGAATGTGGATTTAATATTGCTCGTTACCTGGCTGCAAACAGAGAAGTAAGTATTGTATGAAGAGTAAAAAGCTAAAATGGAAGTCTGTATTCTAGCTTTGGGAGAAGTATATTTTTACTGTAGCTGTGCGGGCAATGGGAGAAAGATATGAGAAATTCTGTAACATCATTTTAATTGGGGTATAACTTTGCTAGTTATAGTAATGTCGTTTGTCTTTCGGCTTTTTCCCGGTAAGGGGTCACCACAGCGGAACTCCAGTCCACTAATGATCGGCAGTAGATTTTTATGAAATGCCGAGGTGCCAGCTCGACACCCAACCTTCAATGAAGGCACCCCCATTTACACACGCATGTCTTTCGAACGCTACCCAACTGTGGGGAGGACATGCAGACTCCACACAGAAGGCACTCCCAAGCCAAGCCGAGAATCGAACGGGAGAACCTCTTGCTGTGAGGTAACAACACTACCGCCGTACCACCGCGGCATCATGCTAGTTATATTATTAATATGGGTTGTTAATTTTAAGGAAGGATCTAGAGTGAGATTCTGGTATTTGTATTCAGTGACATTAGGAATGATATTAGCCTGTGTGTCAGTGTCTTTAATGAGCAGGAATAGAAGGTTTGCTAGTCTTTGTGTTGTGGAAGATAGCATGGCATTAGTGTCTTGAGGTTGATTAGTAGTATGTTGGTGGAAGGCCATAGGCAGAGATTGGTGAAGCTATGTTTGTAAGTATGCTTGCAGAATTGAATGTGATTTACTAGATTCAATCACCATTACATTGTCTGTCAGTAAGGTCATTAATAAGGACAGAGTATAGAAAGGGTCTAAGACAGAGTCTTGGCGGATTCCAGTACTGAGGATCCCATTTTATGAGAAAGACATCTATCTTTGAGGTAGTCTTGAAACCATTTGATTGTGTTATTTCTAAAACTAAACTTTAGTTAGTAATTTGCTGAATAGTATATTATGGTTAATGGTTTCAAATACTCTGGTCATGTCTGCGTACAAACCAGTACAAACCAGTGGTAATGGGGCCTTCACCAATGTTACTGTAAATTGCATCTGTAGCGGTCTGTAAACCTGTGATTTTAGGAGAGAAACTGAGGGAGACAGCTTAATTTACATTTAATGGTTAACGGTCCACGGGCACAGCACTTCTTAGAGACACACAGCTACATTTAAGCTTAACGGTCTGCACAGACAGCACTTTTTAAGCTAACTGTTAGACTTTCTTGTCATTGTTACACAAGACTGCATTATTTTATTTGAATGTCAGATGTTATTAAGGACTTTGTTTGTACTGCTATTGCATTTCACACTGCATTATTTGAATGTTGGGCTCGACTTTATTTGTAGTATACTGCTGTATTTCTCACATTGAATAGGGCTGTGTATAGATAGACTGCAGTGTGTGTGTGTGTGTGTGTGTGTGTGTATAGACTGCAGTGTGTGTGTGTATAGACTGCAGTGTGTGTGTGTGTAGACTGCAGTGTGTGTGTAGACTGCAGTGTGTGTGTGTGTGTGTGTAGACTGCAGTGTGTGTGTGTGTGTGTGTGTGTGTGTGTGTGTGTGTGTGTCAAGGGGGGGGAAGAGAGTGAGAGTGATCCCTGGCGGCAGCAGCAGCAATGAGGTCTGTGTAAGTCTGGACCATACCACTGGACACATACCTCTCACCCTCTTAGATCAAGAAATCTGGACAAAGCCAAAAATAGTGGGGGTGCAAAGGCACAAAATAGGGACACTTTTAAGTGTTGCTCTCACAAACTTAGAAAGTTAATAGAAATGCAGGCTTTGCATTAGCATGAATTTTCTGAAGGGTATGAAGTAAGAAACTCAATGGTCTGTCATTATTTTCTGACTTCAGCCTCGGTGATCTGCCAGTGATTTGCCAGAAAACAACAATTTTATGAGAAGAAGACCAAAAATATGAGGCAAAATATCTGGACATTCTGCAAAAATCTATGCAGTTGAGAAGGTATGCTGGACAGAGCCAAATAATAGGGACAGATTTTAAATATTGCTCTTATAAACTTAGTATAATAAGGTTGCCATTAGGTTTGCTCACCTCTCAACCATAGTAGATCAGTGTTATGCTGTTAAGCAGAATGTACACTTTTTTGTGGTAATTGTCTTTTTATTGTACTTTTGAAGTTTTCTCCCCATGTCTCCTAGTCCACTCAGGCGGCCTCATTAAACAAATTGCCATGGGGGGGGGGGCGCCTTGGGAAAACCTGGATTCAGCAAGGGAGCCGAGAATCGAAAAAGTTTGGGAACCACTGTTCTAATGAATCATTTGCTTAGTGAACCACTTATCAGAAAAAAAAATGTTACTGTATAATGTGCACATACTTCCTTTTTAATCTGACTAAATTATACTTGCTTGTTTTGCTATCATTTCCTGTATAATTCTTGATATTATGTGCATGCCTCATATGTAATTATGCAGTGCTCAGTTGTCTTCCTCACTGCAATGGTATAATATGATTTTATGTAATTGTACTGCACACTGCAATGGTGATATGATTTTATGTAATTGCACTGCACACTGCAATGCTGATATGATTTTATGTAATTGTACTGCACACTGCAGTGGTGATATGATTTTATGTAATTGTACTGCACACTGCAATGCTGATATGATTTTATGTAATTGTACTGCACACTGCAATGGTATGATATGATTTTCTGCTTAATCACATAGTGTAACATTCTACTGCATTTTCTCCTGCTCAATTAAATTATTTTTAACTGCTCTGTGAGCCTTGTCATGGCTGAAAGCAGTCAGTAGACAGGTACACCTGCCTGTGAACAAAAATAAAATAAATAAATAAATAAACCAAAATAAAATTCCTTAATATGAGAAAGGTCAAGCCAAAGGCTCAGACACCTGATAAAGTAGAGGAGCCTTGTTGTATTTATGTTAGTTTAGTGCTGTTACCAAACAGCATAGTATTATGTCTTTTCTGAGGTTGACAAGTAGTTCAGAGGAAAACAATGAATTTAGACCTGTGTGATATTCCCCCTTTATCTGTGACTGTTGTCCATAGACATTGAGCACAACTAGGTCATCTGCACACACTAGATGGTTTATGCCCAACAGGTCCTAATCAAAAGAATTAACAAAAGTAGTAAAGTATAATATTGCACACTGAACATAAAGTCCAAGCACCTTAAATTTATTCAACATCTTTAATCAGAACTGTACATTTCAACAGAAACTGCAGCAATAGTAAAACCAGTGATCATGTTTAATTTTTAGCTGAAAAACATCTTCCAGACCAGCGCCCTTGTGGAGCAGTTGACTTTAACTGAGTTGGGGGTAAGTTTACAGAGCTAAATGTACTTCAAAGTGAAGTGTTAATCTTCGCAAAATGAACTAACACTTCTCCAACTAGATTAACCCTTTAATAGCCAAAAATTCTAAAAGGCCTGCAATTACCCTTGTGGGACCCAGAAGCAGACTGTGAAGGTGTGGGGAATGTGACCCCATTTCTAACTCTGAATGATCAGGTGTTGAGGTAGTTGAAGTTGTATTTTAGTAGAGGAGCAGAAAAACCCATGTTGGCAAGGGTTTGCAGAATCTTTGTGTAATTAACTTCACCGAATGCTTATACAAGGTCTAAAAAAATATCTCTGATTAACATATGTGTTAATGGAGATGCAGGCACCCTGATGGGTAACTGCCATCTTAAAGTAGTACCTAGTATGAAATATTTCTGTATAACTATAGGATCTGCCTGTCCATGAAACAGGAATTTATTAATATTGAGGTCAAAGCAATGTGGTGAGTAGGTCTTATTTTAACTATTGTAGAGTTCAGAAATATTGAAACATTGAGGACCCTGTCTGTATCAATAATAAGGCCTATAATAGAAAGCAGGTCAATGTTTTGTTACTTGGTAGCTGCAGATATAAGGATACATGAATTAATATAGAGACAGTGTACTAAAAAGATGGACATCATTTCAAACATATCTTACAATAGTAGATTAATACAACTCCATTTATATAGTTTATTTTATAGACTTTTTAGAGGAAAGCTATATGTGGCTATGAGGGCTATTGAGGATGAGAGTTTTAGGAATAAAATGGGTTTACTCATTAAAAAAAATCATACAGTAAGACACGTGAGAGTGGGTCCCTATTTACAGCTGTACTCAATTTAACAAGTCAAAAGAATAGTTGTTTAATCAATTAATAACAAGGAAATGTAATCAATTACCATTTGAGATTGGAATATTAAATAATATGAATGCACTCAAAGTACAATTGGATGTGTTTATGGGTGTTAGGACATATTCTTATGGTATTCAGGATGTGCACCTCTAATGGCCTGACAAGTTTATGCAATTAACAATAAATTATATTGATTGCATGGGATGGATTTTGTCAAGCTCTCAATGTCATCCACTGTGGTTTTGCTTTATTCATATCTAAGTACACAATTCCCATATTTGTTGAGGTGTTTCAGTGTGTTTATTCATAAATAACTTTTTCAAGTGTCCTAGGAAGTACAGGGATGGATAAAATATGTTTGGAGTGGATTGAGAAGGTGGGAATTTGTACCTTGATGGAGTTTGATAATGGAATCATCTTTCAGTATGGAGGGATCCATATCTGTGTTAAAGATAAATTCAGAGTGGATAAATAAGTTTTATGTAAATCAAAGAGATGCAAAGTTGAAGAAACTAGCTGTACAGGCCTTTTGACCCAGAACTTGAGTGCTTCCACTACCTTCAACACCTGCTAGGTAGTAATCTTTTTGTAGCAGAATGATACACAAAGGGGCCAGGTCCAAAAGAAGCCTTGTATTTTACTTATGATTATAAGATTTACAGTGCAAGCAAGCTGTAAGACTATTTGCTCCTTGCTGATGCCTATCCTCATGATGTACCTCACACTTCTAGAAGGGCAAAGCAGGTCAGGCCAGGGATGAATTGTGGATGCCCAGTCAGTCATCAAAGGTCATCTTAAAGAATGAGAAGTTATATACTTACCATAACGTTCCTTCTTTCTTGCTGGATGGGTTCAGAGCCGAACCTCGGCTCCAACTCGGCCTATTACTAAAGCTCGAGAGCTATTTTCACCGGCTCGAGGCTATACTATGTCCCATAATGCTAGGCGCCATATACCCAGATCTCATTTGATAGCTAACACTATGGACATACATGTCCCACCACAAGAAAAGAGTAAATCTATCAAAAATAGTTAAAAATGAGCTCTTCTACATATATCTCTTACAAGGGCTACCAAAAGGGGAGCAAGAGAGCTAGCTGAGAAGATAACTCTGGTGACAAGAGATATCTCACAAGATACTCTAGGTCTTTGCAGGCAAAGGGGATGGGGGGGTGGGACGCAAGAAAGAAGGCGAGAAGAAGACAACTAACATGGAACATTATGGTAAGTACATAACTTCTCAATGTTAAGTTGTCAACCTCGCCTTCATTCTTGCTGGATGGGACAGCGTCCCTAGTACCTTAGTCCTGGGTGCCTCAATGGAACAGACTCTTGAGTACAGTGGAACCAAAATCAGCCCGACTTCTGGAGGCGATGTCCAGTTTGTAATGAGAAATGAAGGTATGAGGGGAGGCCCATGTGGCCGCTGCACAAATAGAATCCATGGGTACCTTGCTTGAAAAGCTACTGAGGAAGCTAATGCTCTAGTTGAATGGGCTCTAGGCTTGGTAGGGGGCTCCTTATGCCTCAATTGATAAATTAACATGATAAGAGAGGTCAACCATCTAGACAAGGTTACTTTAGAAACTTGAAGGCCTTGCTTTCCTTCCGCGTAAAATAGGAAGAGCTGTTCTGATTTTCTTGACTGTTTTGTTCTATCAAGATAGAAGCGTAGTTGATGGTGGACGTCTAAACAATGTAGTCTTCTCTCAGCTCTAGCAGTATAATTTGGGAAGAAGACTGGGAGATCAATAGTCTGATTAAGATTTTTTTCAGAGAGTACCTTAGGTAAAAAGGAAGGATTAGTCCTAAGAGACACTCTATCTTTGTGAAAAACAAGATAAGGGGGGTGCACAGTGAGAGCTTGTAGTTCCGAAACCCTTCTCGCTGAGGTAATAGCTACCAAGAAAAGTGTTTTCCACGAGAGCAGTTTTAACGAGCAGGAAGCAGCTGGCTCAAAGGGAGGCAGAATTAAAGAAGACAGTACCAAATTTAGATCCCATGGTGGAGGAGGGTCTTTAACCGGGGGCCTAAGTAATAGGGCTCCTTTTAGAAAGGCTTTGCAAAGCTTGTGGGACATAATACTGGTCTCTGACAAGCCAACGTGGAAATTTGCAATAGCCACCAACTGGACCCTGATAGTGGCTGAGGAAGAGCCCGTTTGGAAAAGTTCCGCCAAAAACTCTAGAACTGTTTGGACAGGAGCTGTGAAAGGGTCCACTTGATTATTCCTTGCCCAAATAGAGAAACGCTTCCATTTACAAGCATACGTCCTTCTGGTGTTAGACTTGTGAGAGGCAAGGATGATATCACGTACTGACTGAGAAATTAAGGGAAGCCTGGCTAGGGCTGGAAGTGGAGCAACCAAGCTGTGAGGTTGAGAGATGGAAGGGAATGGTGCAGCCCGCCCGACTGATGGGTCAGAAGGTCTGGCACTGGGTCCAGATGCCAGGGCTGCTCTAGTAGATGACGTTGCAGGAACAGAAACCAAACTTGTCGGGGCCAGTAAGGGGCAATGAGGATCATCCTGGATCTCAAGGCAGTTGCTTTCTAGACTAAATGAGTAATTAAGGGAAAAGGGGGGAAAGCATATAGAAGACCCCGGGGCCAATCGTGGACTAGAGCGTCTCTGGGAGGGAGACCAGGAAGAGGAAAGATGGTGAAGAAATCCTGACACTTGCTGTTTTGAGGGGTTGCGAAAAGGTCGCAGAAGGCTGACCCCACCTTCTGAATATTTGTTCCGCTACTAGCTGGTTGAGAGACCACTCGTAGGGCATGAGAATGGCCCTGCTCAGTCTGTCCGCTATGACGTTGGACTTCCCTGGAATATGCATTGTTACCAGAAACCGTTGAGAAGAGATCGCCCACTGCCAAAGTCTGAGCGCTTCCCGACATAGGGGGTAGGACCTGGTTCTGCCCTGCTTGTTGATGTACCACACTACAGACATATTGTCTGTCTGAATTGCAGTCGTCCCGGTGGGTAGAGAGTTCTGAAGGGCCTGCAATGCCAAAAGTACCGCTCTCATCTCCAAGACATTTATGTGCAGGTGGCACTCGAAGGGTTGCCATGTGCCCTGGACTGTCCTGCCCTGAAAAAGCCCCCCCCACCCGATCAGGGAGGCATCCGTTGTCACGGTGGCAACCAGAGGGGGGAGAATAACAGGTCTGCCCAGGAGCACATGAGGCGAGACCATCCATCACGATAGGTGTCTCTTGCATGACTGAGTGATGAGAATGTTGTGAGACATGGGAAGCTGCTGAAAGGACCATTGGGAAAAAAGCATCCACTGCAGTAGCCCCATATGAAAACAAGCTAGGGGGAGCAAGGTGATTGTTGCTGCCATTAGACCAAGTGTTTTCAGTACAAATCGGGCTTGGACCCTGTCCTCCTGTAGAAGGATTTGAACACGGCTGCGAATGTCTGAAACTCTTTGTGTAGGTAGTTTTGCTGACAACTCCACTGTGTTTAACACGGCGCCTATGAAGGTAATATGCTGACAGGGTGACAAGGCAGACTTTTCGAAGTTTATAGAGATGCCTAGCGCTTTGCACGGCGTAATCCCTGGCTTGAAGTAGCTGGTGCCTGGTGGTGGCAGTAAGGAGCCAGTCATCTAAATATGGAAACACCTGGAATCCTCATCGTCTCAGGTGAGCCGCAACCACTGCCATGCATTTGGTAAACACCCTGGGGGCTGTGGTGAGGCCAAAGGGCAGGGCTCTGAATTGGTATTGACTGGCTCCCAGCTGGAAGTGGAGAAACCTTCTGGAGTGCCTGTTCATTTTGATATGGTAGTACGCATCCTGAAGATCTATAGAGCATATCCAATTGTCCTGACCCAGAAAGGGTAGAATGGACTGTAGCGTGACCACCCGGAACTTTGTTCTTTGAACAGACTTGTTCAGCCTGCTGAGATCCAAAATAGGTCTCCAGTCCCCCGTCTTTTTTGGTACCAAAAAGAATTTGGAGTAGATTCCGGATCCTTGTTGGTCTGCTGGGACTGGCTGGATGGCCCTTTTTGACAGCAGCTTTGAAATTTCTGACGCTGCTTGATCTCTCAGACTGGGTGGAATGTCTGGAAGAGGTCCTTTTGGTTGTTGCGGGGTGTGGATAAAGGGGATTCTGTAACCCTCGGATATGATCGACCGTACCCATCTGTCTTGCGTAAGGGAATGCCAGGCTTCTGGGTACAGTGAAAGTCTTCCCCCGACTGCCGCCGAAGGTGGACAGTCGGGCAGCTCCTCAGGGGTGCTGGAAGGGTTTGTCAGAGAGAGATTCTCTGCTACCCTGATTTTGCGGACCCCCCCTGCCCCTAGGGCGGCGTCTGTTATTGTTCCTTCCTCTGCCTCTGGAGGGGAGCTCACCACGTGCATCAGGCAGTACTCCCTGGGGTTTACGGAACCACATCTTTCCGCCCTTTTGACCCTTAGGGTATGGTCTAGAAGGGGTGGAAAAATGGACTCCCATGGCAGAGAGAGTCTTGCCTTCCTGCTCACACTTGGTCAATGTATCCTTCACTTGAAGTCCAAACAGGGCAGAACCATCAAAGGGGGTGTTAGTGAAGGACGTCTTGAAGGAGTCAGCAAAGTTGCAAAGCCGCATCCAGGCGTGTCTCCTTAGAGCAACGCCCGTGCCTGTGGCCCTACTCACTCCATCGGCTGCATAAGAAATGAGCCGCATGGAGGAGTTGACAATAGAGTTCAGGGTCCCCAGCTGGGAGTTGATCTTTTCCTGAGACCCCACAGCTGTTGGGTCCTGTAAGGTATCACCCAGTTCTTTAAGGAGATCTCTCTGAAGATGGGTGAAATGACACAAGTAATTCAGCGACCGCATGGCAAAGGTCGCTGAAGAAAACATCCGCTTGCCATACCTATCCATAGTCCTAGATTCCTTATTAGGAGGATGGACAGGTACTGAAGGGTCAGCCAACTCCTTCTTAGTGGCTGCTGCCACCACCATGGCATCAACGGGGACGCCCTTAGAGAGAAACTGCTTGTCTGCCGGGGCTGTAATAAATTTTGTAGGCCTCCGGGGAGTTGGTTCCATAGTATCCGGAGCCGTCCACGCCTTCCTAGCCACCACCTCCATGAGTGGGTCGAAAGGCGGGGACACCCAGGAGGTGGAAGGGCGAGAACCAAACGCATCCAGGTACACCGACTCGTCCTCAGAAGGGTTGAGGGCGGACCAGTTCCCCCTCTGTTTAAGGATCTCTAGGATGTCAGAAAAGGAGACATCCTCAGAGGGGGACCTAGGGGACCCTTCCGAATCATCCAGGTCGGTGTCAGATGTCACTGACTCAGGGGAGTCGACATGCTTCCTCTTGCATGTCCTCTTCCGAGGGGGCTCCTCTGCAGGATCAGGGTAGGCCTCGGAAGAGGAGGAAATGCCCAATGGAGTGGCCTGGAGCGTTGGTTCTCCACACTTAGGTTCGGGAGGGTAGGCAGGGGCCGAAGCAGGCACCGTGGAGGGAGGGGCCGACGAGGCCGACCGTAGCACCGGTATGGGAGCCAACACGCTCCTCATGACCTCAAAGGCGCCCCTGTCAGGCAGGGAAGGGGGACCCAGCTCCGAGGAGATGAGAGCTCCTCCCAGCACCGAGAGGGACGGCTCCGAGGCCGATGTCGGGGCCGAACTCACCTGGGCCGAGGCTCCGAGAGAGAGAACGGTGTCAGACAAGGGTCTGATGCCACTCGCCCCCTCGGAGCCGACGAGGGAGTCTCGAAGCCCAGATCCCTCCAAGGACGGAGCCAGTGAAGAGATCGGAGCCGAGGAAGGAACCAGTAATGGAGGGATCGGTTCCGACGCCCCAACGATACTGACCTCGACGACCTCTGGCTCCAAACTCAACAAAATGGTCGGAGGAGGAACTTGAGTGGGCGTTGGGGTAGCCCCTGTCTGTTGAGACAGGCTATGCAATAACTAGGCCAGCGCCTGCGACTTTAAAAGCCTGCTGACTACCCTCTCGAGGTCATGGTCTGAGAGCCTGGAAGACCTGGAGGAGTGAGACCTATGGCTCCGCTCCGACAGCAAGGGAGACTTCGGAGCCGATCTAACAGACTCCAGTGAAGGAGACCTGGAGCGTTTTCGGCTTGGGGATGGCTCCGACACCAAAGCCGGAGCCGACTGAGGCCTTGATGAATCGGTTCCAGGTGGAACGGAGGAGGCAGAAAGAGGAACACTAGGCGCCGGCTCCAAACATGGAGCCAATGATTTGGCGGGCTTTGAAGGTTTTCCGGAGATAGGCTTGGACGGAGAACCTTCAGGCTTTAATAAGCCTCTGAGAATGAGCTTATTTCTGCGTTCCTGCAGGACTCTGGGGCTAAAAGCGTGACAGATGGAACAAGAGTCCTGCAGGTGCAGAGGGCCCAAACAGTACACACAAGAAGTGTGACCATCTGTCAGAGACATCTTCTGACAGCACGAGTCACACTTCTTGAATCCCGCTACCTTGGTATCTTTAGACATGATACCACAGGGTCAAGACAAAGAAACTGCACAAGAACACTAACACACTCAACAAAAAATTTAAGTTAAGCTAACTAGTAAAAAGAAGACAGAAATTCCAGACACACACACTAAGGGGAAAACTGTACTAACTACTGAAGGGAGGGTTAGGCCCGTCCACCTTAAGGGTGGAAAAAAGGTAGGGAAAACTACATAAAAAGGGTAGGGAAACTAGTCGCTACACTCTAAACAGTAATTAAATAAACTAAATAGAAAAAATATAAAGAAAAACTAACTGTAGATACAAAATTTTTAAATACGACCTGGAGCCGGAGAAAACGCAACCTCGTAGCTGAAGCGGCAAACGAGATCTGGGTATATGATGCCTAGCATTATGGGACATAGTATAGCCTTGAGCTGGTGAAAATAGCTCTCGAGCTTTAGTAATAGGCCGAGTCGGAGCCGAGGTTCGGCTCAGAACCCATCCAGCAAGAATGAAGGCGAGATTGACAATTTAACATTGTGAAGGTGTAATTCTGTTTAATATGTAAAGGTGATTTATTCCAGAAATGGGGTAAATGATAAATAATAAAGCTGTCCCTCCAGATGCTGTATTCGTATTTATATGTTGGTGGAGAATCAAATACTTAGCGCTTGTGTTTCTCTTACAGCTTTGAAATTAGAAGCACTACGTAGATGGATCTCTCTAACAAAGTTATTGTTACATACTTTTTGTATCTCATAATTTGTGAGATATAACAACTTGAGGTGTGTTTTCTAAACATATTTTTTTCAAAATCATTTTAGGATATAGTAAGCATATCAGGAAGCAATGACCATTGTTTAGTTACCACTGCATACAGCTCAAAGCATTAAGTAATTAAGACCTAGCAACAAAATTGCAGGATTCTGTTGTAAACTACGCTAATCATCTTAAAGATGTTTCTGACATGTACATGTTAATGTTTGAACTCCTGTTCTGTCCAGTGTAGCAACTACCTTCCCATCTTCCTAGTGGTGGCCCAAGTTAGGTTAAGCCTAGGTTTTGGAGAAGTAGTAGTGGGATATAGTTATTTATTTATTTATTTATTTTTTTTAACCATGAAACATCACTTATGACATAGGCAATCATACAAATGAAAACAAACCATAATGACATATTTTAGTTGCACACATTATACATCACTTATAATCTATCCAGTCATTGTCACCCAAAGATTATTTAGCTCATTCAAATCCTGCCTTCTTTTAAACCTCATTCCTCCTCCAAAAGATTATTCTGCATGTATTGTTCCCATAATTCCCATTTTTTCTATGTAATTTGCCCCAACCCTTTTCTAAAATATATCTTTTCCATTTGCTTTATCTCCGTTACTATATTCATTACTTCTAGTACAGTTTACACTTCGATTTCAAAGGTTGTAAATTTTCATCTTGATATAACTTGTATGCAAAAATAAATTTGCTCCAATAGATCTGTAACTCACTGAGCACGCATTAAGGTATTTACATTGTTCCTTATATAACATACTTGTGGGACACATAATTATTTTCATAAGTTTCCTTTTTACCAATTTTATTCTGTTTAGTTGTGTTATTGTGTAAATATAAAAATATTATTGTACTCCAAAACAGGCCCAATATATCATTTGTAAAGTACACTTACACTAAGTAGATTCCTTATCATCAAATCCTTAACCATGATACTTAACTGCCTCATAGCTTGAGTTGTGAACATATCAACATATGTATAAAAGGCAAGCTTTTGCATGCATTCATCACAAGATCATTATAATATTTCACTACTTATAATTCCTCAGACATAAATGAAATTGTTTCTAATATAGATAGAGCTTTAAAGTACATACCTTTGCACTTACTGGGAATATATCATAGTCCAATATTATTAGACCAAGTAGGAAACCTGGAGATATATGCATTCATAAAATTATAGTCATTATTATCTGAGATAATAACCCTATTTTACAATCATCAGCATGTTTACTTAACCAACATTTCTGGTCCTTAGGGATTGCTGAAAATACTATATTAACACATGTTCCAAGCCTGAACCCTGTGGTACTGCAGAATTCACTTCCAGATAGTTTGATTTATACCCATGGATTATCACAGCTTGAGATCACATGAAAGCCATGACATGATCCATTTTATTATGGAAGCAATAGTCTTATTAGTAATCAAGACCACCATATATACTGTGGAAAAAGAGAGGATAGCAAAGGCCTTGGCAAGATCTAAAAAGATCACACCACTTGTCAGACTCCAGTCATTTTCCATAACCAATTTGATTGTAAAACTCGTAACAGATTTATTGGAGCAGATCTGCCTTGTTGAATCTGTGCTGGTATATATCCAGAATGTCCATAGGATAATTTTTATTTATTAATTCAATATGGCATCTCAAAAAACATTTTCCTAAGATTGAAGTTAAACTAATTGATCTATAATTGCTCACATCTTCTCTTCTCTGCTTTCTTTTTTACTTACTGATATAATATGAAGTAATTTCCAAGAACTTAGCCAAATACTATTGTACAATAAGTTGTTAAAAATATTTGTTAAAACAGGAAACAAATATGACTTCATCGTAAAGACTTCAATACCAGGATAAAAACTGGGACCAATTGATGTTGCCTTCTTTATTTGATCCAGAACCTTACTTACTACTTCAGTAGTAATAATTAGACAAACATCATCTGAAAAAAATGTCAAATTTATCTGAATTTGTACCTGTTCATAAAATAATAGATGCAAAATATTCATCCAATGCATTAGCAATTTTTACTGGATCTGTAGTGATTCATTTATTAATACCTAAAGACGAGTTATTTATATACTGATAGTATTAGATCTTATCCGACTCCTCAAGTGCCAGTTTCCCTTTCTAGGCTTCCTTATTTAAATAAATTGTTAGTTGTAATCCCTTACTAATAATTTCTTTTGTAGTTTTACACAGAAATTTTTTGTACTTCCTAAATATTCCTTTTTTATCCTGTATACTCTAGTAACACCCATATTCCACTAAGGAGGAAAACTCCTTCTTGAGTTGTTGTACTTAAGCTTAGTAAACTTGACTGCTCTTTGTAAAATCTTTTCTAGTTATCTATAGCCACAGTCAGAATCTCTCACCCCAGTCTTACCAAACTAATCAATAGATTTTATGTCCTTCATGATTAACTCATAATTAACAGTGTCATAATTATACCCTTTCAAAATGTTTGTTTTAATTGGATTCATAATTATATAAAACATTACTGAATTATGATCAGAGTTCCCAAATGCCATTGCAATTCTTACATTATGAATGTACTTTGATATATAAGTTGCAAACTATATCAAGTATGTTGCTGAATCTAGTGTTCCCAAATACTAATTATTGAAGGTTATGAAAAGAAGGTGTGTTAATAGATTCTTCACAGTAGACACTGCCTGCAGTTAACAACTCCCAATTAATGTCTGAATAATTCAGAGCTACTACTAATAATTTATTTTTAAATACCGAGATGTCATGAATTTGTTCAAGTATGTCTGATGTTCAGAAGGTCCCATATTTGGAGTTTGAGAGCCAAGAACTATCCTAAGAGTGTTAAAGGTTTTGACACCTAAAATAACTTCCACAACATGTTCTAATAATGTATTTAGTTTTACTAATGTAGATATCAATGAGTTGTGAATTAACAATAGTACACCACATATATAGTACACCATCATCACTATAATACACTACCACAACGTTTCTACCACCACTTCTACAGTACACCACCAGTTCTATAGTACACCACCACCTCTATATCACACCATCACCTTTATAGTACAACACTACCTCTGTAGTACACCACCAGCTGTATAGTACACCACCTCATGTATAGCACACCACCACTTCTATTATATACCACCACCACTATTTAGTACACCACCACCTGTATAGTACACCACCTCTGTAGCACACCACTATTTCCATAGTACACCACCACTTCTATTGTACATCACCTCCGTAGCACACCACCACCTGTGTAGTACAACACCACCTCTCTAGTACATCACCACCTGTATAGTACACCACCATCACCTGTATAGCACACCACCTCCTGTCTAGTACATCACCACCTCTATAGCATACCACTATCTCTGTAGCACACCACCATCTCAATAGTACACCACTACCATCTGTATAGTAAACCACCACCACCTCTATAGTACAATACCACCTGTATAGTACACCACCACCTGTAAAGTATACCATGCCACCTGTATAGCACATACCTCCTACAGAATACCCCACTGCTACCTCTATAGTACCCCACCACCACCTCCATAGTACATCACACCATCTGTATAGTACACAACCACCTGTATAGTACACCACCACCTCTATAATACACTACCTATATAGTATACCACTACCTCCATAATACACTACCACCTGTGTAGTACACCACCACCTCCTTAGTACACCAATACCTGTGTAGTACACTACTTGTAGAGTACCCCATCATCACCTCTATAGTACACCACCACCATCTGTCTAGCACACCACCACTTGTACAGTACACCACCACCACCAATAAAGTACACCACCACCTCTATAGCATGCACTGTCTCTGTAGCACACCACCACTTATGTAATACACCACTACCACCTGTATAGTACACCACCACCTCTATACTACACCACCTGTATATTACCCCACTACCACCTGTATGGTAAACTACCACCAGCTCTATAGTGCACCACCACCACCTGTAAAGTATACCACACTACGTCTTGTAGTGTACCCCACTACCACCTCTATAGTACCCCATCACCACCTCCATAGTGCACCACTACCACCTGTATAGTACACCACCACCTGTGTAGTACATGACCACCTGTATAGTACACCACCACCTGTATAATATACCTCCACCTGTACAGTGCATGACCACCTGTATAGTACACCACCACCTCTATAATACACCACCATCTGTACAGTACATGACCACCTGTATAGTACATCACCACCTCTGTAGTACACCACCACCTATATAGTACAAGACCACCTGTATAGTACACCCCCACCTCCTAGTATACCAGCACCTGTGTAGTACACCACCTGTGGAGTACCCCATTACCACCTCTATAGTACACCACCACCTGTACAGTACACTACCACTTCTAAAATACACCATCATCACCGCCTGCATAATACACCATCACCTGTGTAGTACACCACCACCATCTCTTATGCAGAAAAATCTTGTTTGATTTCCCATCAGAAATTATTCTTCCTTAGGACAAACATTAATTTCTTTTGAAAAGTGTTGTTGGACCTGATACTTAACAAGCCCATCTACCTCCATGATTTTTTTTCCTTTTGAGGCTGAACCCAAATGAAAAGAGAACTTATTGATGGGCATTATCTGATTAAGTTTTACCTCAGGTTTGTAACAGTTCATAACATGACCAGTTGTGTATCTGCTTTTCCAACTAAGGAGGGAAATGCAGTTACTAAACAGGCCCTCCAAAAATAAACTGCTAACTTTATTGTCTTCTGTTAACACGGGGCCAACTAACTAACACCCATTCTGGTTAAGGATCATCCAGTTAAAAGGATTATTATTCCCAGTGCTTGTTTCAAGAATGTGACCAGTGCAGACATCTATTCCATGGCTACCTGTTTCTTAATGTAGCACAGCAAAATAATAGGCATAGTTTTATTCAAACTAAAGGGGTGGCGAAAGCCACATAACTATGGGCTAGGCTTATAAATGCCCTTGGGCAGATAGCCTAGTATGAACCTATGAACCTATGAACCTATTTCCAAGCACTACTATTTAAAGCTTAGTCCAGGAACTGATTCACCTTCCTCCATGGTTTCCTGTTCTGACTTTTTCTTACCTATACTGAAATCTGGAGTTTATTTTTGTAATATTGTTTCAGATTCTTCCCAGATGTTATACAAATGTATAGGTGCCACTGATATAAGGTATAAACAATATATGAGTATTTATCATATCAGATGATCTTCAAGTGGGCTGTACTTAGATACATTGCTGTCAGCTTCCTTGGTGTTGGATGACTACTATACTGATCTCACATAAGTCACCTTCTCTAAGTGTTCCAAGTGAATAATTATATATCCTTGCAGATGTAGTTTGCAATTATGCAATTACTGGCCATTAATATTCAGAAACGAGCATGCTGATTATCCAGCCCAGCCAGCGTGCCCATTGTAAATCCGAGAATATACTAACGGAAAAAGGTTCAGTCACCCGGACTTTTTCTGTTAGTATATCTCCTGATTTTTTTTTTGCTCTGCAGAGGTAGCAATGGAGACAGGAAGATCTCTGTTGCTTTTTTTAAAGATATCTTGCTAGATATCTTAAAAAAAAAGCAACGGAGATCTTTCTTTCAACAGACAAAGGAAGATCTCTGTTGCTTTTTTTAAGATATCTCACTATGTTATATGAGTTGACAAACTCATATAACATAGCGAGATATCTTTAAAAAAGCAACGGAGATCTTTCTTTCTCCATTGCTACCTCTGCACAGCATTGATGTACTGCGTAAGCCTGGGAACACAAGTCCCTTACGCATGCGCAGTACATCTGAAATGCCCCAGAATACTGGAAAACTGTGGAAGGGCAGCACAGAGGCATTATACAATGACATTATTTAAGAAAAGTAAGTATTTTTTTCTTAAATAATGGCATTGTATAATAGCAATAATCCACGGCTGGGTGTGGGTAATGCTGGATTTACCCATGGTTGTCTTTGTTTGGTCACTCGAGCTTCACCCTCGTGACCAAAGCACACCAACCGTGGGTAAATCTAGCATTACCCACATCCAGCCGTGGGTTATTGCTTAAATATTCTATGTTGTCAGAACTGTAGACCATAAAGACTTCTTAACTCAGATGCTACAGTGTGCAGGAGCAAGATATAAAGTGAGTAAAAATCTAACAACAATTGTTGTAATCAAGCTGTCACAAAAGACATCTTGGCTGTAATCTACTTCATGGGATCATCCGGAAAGTCAATTGATATGGGAAGTAGTAACATATCTCCTATGTAAGGTGTAGCTTTACTAACTATCATCTTACCCTAACCCATGCCCTAACCCTAAGGACTGTGAGTATCGCACCTAAGTGGAGAACATAGCTTGTTTTTTGATGTCATCCACTGTGCTGCGGTACTTTCGGTGAAGTGCACTTTTGTGGAAGTTCACTTTCGTTAAAGTGAACTTTCACGTAAGTGAGGCTTCCTATTACAAGTTCGAAGTTGTGAACTTTTGTTCTTGTAATAGGAATCCATATATATATATATATATATATATATATATATATATATATATATATGTATATGTGTGTGTGTGTGTGTGTGTGTGTGTGTATTAGGCAGTTTATGCCTTCAGTTTGCTCAGGAAAGTTGGTGGGAAATTATATTGCTGGTTTCCGGCCTCTTGGTGTTCTATCTTCCCTACTGTTTGCCAGACTTCTTTTTGATTTCATAGGTTGCTTGCTTTAGACTCCATTTAACCATTTTTGCAGAAGTAAATTTTTTTCTTCCAGATCCCCACCAAACTTGAGGAGCAGTTGCATGGAGAATGGGGCATAATCTCTGCAGAGACTGTGATCAAAGTCTGCAACACTGCTGTTGTCTGAACTCTCTTTCCTGTAGAGAAAACATTTATAGGCAGCCACCTCATCTGAAGCTTCTACATTTTCAGGTTCTGGGGAGGGCAATTTTAGGCCTTTCCCGAGTTATATTTTTAAAGGGGTTTTTACACCGTACACTTGACCTCAGTGATCTTGAATGTAGGTTTTTCTTCCCCTCCTCTGCTTGCTGCTACCCAAACTTACATTTTGCTGACTTTGGCAAACCTTTTGTACAATAAACAGAGGAACATTTGCTGGAATACAATCAATTAAATAAGGAAAGTGATAAGTTTTATAGGAGACCTTGGAAATGAAGGCTATAGTTCACTTTATGATGATCAAATTTTTGTAGCTCATCATGAGACCTACCCAAACATGAAATTCCTGAAAGGCTGCAAAACACTGCTCCAGAAATATTGTTATAGTGTGGTCTGACATTGAAATCCAAATTATAAGTAACTGTATTGTAACACACTAACACTTTCTGGTGCTATCTTTAGCCCATATTGTGCTGTCACAGTTGCACAATTTTTTAGCACCATCACTGAGTTATGTGCTAACCCAGCCACTGGGGATGCACAAGCCAGTGCATTTCTTTGTGCCGGTCCCAAGCCCGGATAAATGGGGAGGGTTGCGTCAGGAAAGGCATTCGGCATAAAACTTTGCCAAATCATACATGCGGACAGCAGTAAATATTTACATACCAGATCAGTCGAGGCCAGGGTTAACAATGACCACCACCAGTACTGTTAGCCAACAGGGTGCTGGCGGGAATTGGGCTACTATTGGCCGAAGGAGGTGAAGAGGGGGAAGGCATGGCTGTAGGCAGGAAGAGAGGAGAAAGGCTAGGACTGTAGTAGTGAGGGTCAGAACTTTGAATGTTGGCAGTATGACTGGTATAGGGAGAGAGCTAGCCGATATGATGGACAGAGGGAAGGTTGGTTGGTTGATATATTGTGTGTGCAAGAGACCAGATGGAAGGGGAGTAAGGCTAGGTGTATCGGAGGTGGGTTCAAGTTGTTTTATCATGGTGTGGATGGGAGGAGAAATGGCGTAGGAGTTATCCTGAAGGAACAGTATGCTAAGAGTGTTTTGGAGGTGAAAAGAGTGTCGGATAGAGTGATGTTTATGAGGCTGGAAATTAATGGTGTAATGATGAATGTTGTTAGTGCATATGCTCCACAAGTTGGGTGTGTGATGGATGAGAAAGAAACATTTTGGAGTGAGTTGGATGTAGTGGTGATGACTGTACCCAAGGATGAAAGAGTGGTGATTGGAGCAGATTTCATTGGGCATGTTGGTGAAAGGAACAGAGGGGATAAGGAAGTGATGAGTAGGTATGGTGTTAAGCAAAGGAATGCAGAAGGTCAGATGGTAGTGGATTTTGCGAAAAGGATGGACATGGCTGTGGTGAATACGTATTTTAACAAGAGGGAGGAGCATAGGGTGACATACAAGAGTGAAGGAGGATGCACACAGGTTAATTATATCTTATGTAGGAGGGCCAGTTTGAAGGCGATTGGAGACTGTAAAGTGGTGACCGGGGAAAGTGTAGTTAAGCAGCGTAGGATGGTGGTTTGTAGGATGACGTTGGTGATCAAGAAGAGGAGGAGGAGGAGATTCCAAGATGGCTGCTGACTAGACTAGTCCCTATTCACTGAGCTCCTCACTGTTATGTAACATCCGGCTATTTTTTTTCCAACTTTGGAGTGATATTTTTCCTCAGTCTTTTTTGTTAAAAATTCCTCTGAGACTACATCTACGTACTAGGAGTATTTATTTTTTTGGAAAATTCAGCTTTGGAATTATTTTGCCTCAGTACAGTTTTGGCTTCAACAGTTTTTGGGCACGTGCTGCTTGAAGGCTCTTTTCAGAACCACCTAGCCTGACTTCACACCTCTACTCTGGGCATGGCTGGCAAATCTGACTCCATGGAGACGCAGACAACCAAGGCCAAATTCTCTTCTATGCTTTCACCTGAGAAGGATACCAGTTCAAAAAGACTAAGAACTACTAAACAATCTTCTGAGATTTTAAAAGTAAGTACTAAAGACATAAATGACTCAAATTTTCATTTAGATGAACTAAAAATGGCATTACAACCTATTCAAAGTGCTATACAAAACTTCTCTGAACAATTTACTGATTTTGGTAAAACTTTAAAACAAATAAGTGAAAGAATGGACATTATTGAAAGTAAAAATATAGCCTTAGAAATAAGAGCTGATTCAGTGGAAAGAGATATAAAAGCTAAAGATAAGCTTATCACAGAAATTCAAGCTAAACTACTGGATTTAGAAGCTAGGAGCCGCAGAAATAATATCATTATTAGAGGATTACCTGAATCTTATGAGAATCAAAATTTATTATCAGTGACAAAGCAGATCTTTGAGGCATTACTAAACTGTGAGGCAACTTCAAAAACTGTAATTATAGAAAGAGCGCACAGAGCCTTGCGTGCCAGTCAGGATTCCAGCTCTCCTCGGATAATATACACTAAGTTACTAAACTTTCAAGATACTCATCATATTCTAGAAGTAGCTAAAAGCAAAAAACAGTTTGTCTGGAATAATCATAAACTGTCATTTTCACAGGATTTGCCTTCACAAATAAAAACGAACAGACAAAAACTTTCACCATATTGTGCAGATCTTATTAAAAGAGGGATAAGGTTTCGTATGAGATATCCCAACACTCTGTCTTTTAGCTATAATGACAGAAAATATATGGTCACAGAACCTAAAGAAGCCAAAGACACATTCCTTAAACTATTCAAGATGCTTCCTGAATCAGTGTCATAATAACTACATTGCCTAATTAGCTGTAATGGCTGTTTTTGTTTTAGTCAACATGCTTTCATTTATTAACTTGTTCTCTTAATATTTATTTGTTTGGTGACTAGTTTTATAAATAGATTATTTAAGCTAGTTTTTTATTAGGTTCGATTCACTTTTATGGTCATTTAGCGCTGTCACCGTCATAGTTTATTTTTATTTCCACAATCTTTATTGTAACAGTTTATGCGAGGTAGTAGCATAAAATGTATTATATAGTGCCATTGCCTTTAACTATAACAGTTTCAAAAAACAGTTTGGAGGGAAATCTCCAGGGTCTCGAGACACTACAGAGTTGCCAAAATATTCATTTTCTTCTCAGTCACATCTCCGGAGTGTGCACGCACCCTCTCTGGGTCTTCAAGACTTCACGATGACGTCAATATCTTGAAATAAATGGTAAATCCTTCCGTGCATCTGTTCGGTGAGGCTTGGAGAGTTCCAGTTGTCTGATGCATGGTTGCGCTGTGTCTTGGCATCAGTGAAGGATGATTGTGGCTCCTCACTTCAGGACTGTTGTCAGTGTTCCCGAGGCTGAAACTGGTAAAGGTACCTTTTGTTTAGTGTCTGCTATTCATTGTGGCGGTCTTCTTCACTCGCAATATGGGATAAAAACAAAGTGTAGTCAGGAGTCTTGCGTAACTGTGAATGTCTTATCAAGGCTCTGCAGCTATTGACGTAAATGCGGAAGTAATGATACTTCGCACACATGAATGGAGTGGTAATGCTCATTGTTTTTTATATATAGAACTCTCTTTAAATTGAGAGGTAATGTAATTTATTCTAAACTGTCATCAGAAAAATGTTTATTTTAATGAAAAAGTGTTGATAAATAGTAATATGCTAACATATTGTAAATAGGAATGCTATATTACAAGGTGAGCTAGATTGGTTAGTACAGTCTATGGAGGATTTTGGGGTGATGTTCATTTATGTATTAATAGTTTAGGGTTTAAAGGTTTTCACATATTATTGTATTTAAGTCTGATAATATTTAAGTTAATATAGTAAATTTATATAATGGTTCGTTCTTGCATGACTGTCACTGGTAATATGTAACTGCTTGTTACATATTAATACATATTTTACTCAAAATTTAAAGGAATGATTAACTACTCTAGGATATAAAGTGACGGCTTATGTGGTCTTATATATAACTTATAACATAAATGTTTTGGTGATTAATGGGATGCATAATTAAGATTGGAAGTGATGTAGTTTTATGTTGATGGTTAACCTACAATTAGTTCTGAAGATGACCTTATTATTATCAGTAAAATCATATTTTTGTTCTCCATAGTATAGTTTACATAAATAGTTTAGATGATTAGTGGCATTATATTGTCTTAATTGCATATAGTTATATTAACAATATATTTCAATACGGCAATTCGTATATTTTATACTTATATGGTCTTTCTTTTTTTTTTCTTTTATAAAATTTGTGTTATAAGGTTAAGTACTTCAATGTAAAATTTTCTGTCTTATAGGAGCTTGGGAATATTTTTGAATGGGGACTGAGTATGTCAGACATCTTGTGCTTTGTTAGTTATGTAAATATGTTTAGTTGGGTTAATAGTGTTTTAGTCCTTTTCAGGACTTAATGTTTCTTCTTTCAACATGAAGCTATTGGCAACCAAATTCATTAAGTGTGCATTGACATTGTTTTTTCTTCCTTCTATAGATGTATTAGGGTGGGTAGGCACTGGGGTTGGGATGAACGAAGTATATAATTTTAAAGTTAATATTATGTTGAAGTATAGTATATTTGACAGTTACTGTTTTACCAAGACTAAATTAGATCTTCTTTTAAATTGTAGTATGTATTTACAAGAAATTTCACTTAATTCCATCATATGTGTTACCAAACCCTTATTATACACATGACAAACTTATTAATAGTTGATTCCTGGAACATAAGAGGAATCCAAAATAAAGCCAAGAGATCTTTATTATTTCATCTGATGTATAAATCACAAGCTAATATATGCTTTATACAAGAAACACATATTCCCAGAGAGGATTGGGACAAACATAATAGTAAAAAATGGATCAAAAAAATAATAGCTTCTGGTGACACTTCAAATTCTAGGGGGGTGGCTATTATTATTAAACAAAAATTTCAAGGCATTATTATTGATGAAAAATATGATAATGAGGGAAGATGGTGTCTTTTGACTGCTACCATACATAACCTTGATAAACCTCTTCTTCTACTAAATTTATATGGACCTTGTAGTCAACAACACCTTTTTATTTTACAAATTTATAACATACTCACTTCTTACGAAGGCCATTATGTTATAGTGGGGGGGGGGATTGGAATGCTGTAATTAACCCAGACATTGATCGCACTAGTTGCTCCACTTCCTATAATAAACAAGCATCCCTGGCTCTCAAAGATTTAATGTTAGAATATAATCTCATAGACCCGTTACATCTTATAGAGTACCCAAACAAAAAAGATATATACACTTATTACTCAAAATGCTATCATTCATGGTCAAGATTAGATTTTTTTCTGATATCTAATATTTTTTCAAATTATATCTTAGACTTTATTATTGATCCCAGATTTTTCTCAGATCATTCTAAAATTTTACTAAAATTAAATGTAACTTTTAAAGCTGAAATTATATCTAAACAAAATAATTGGACTATGAATAACAACTTACTCCTAAACAAAGATATTTGCAAATTATGTTCAGAAACAATTCTGGATATGGAAAATAAATTAGACTCAACAGATATTCCTTATGATATACAGTGGGCTGCTTGTAAAGCGAGGCTGAGAGGAATGTTTATTGGTAAGGCTGCTTATCTAAAAAAGCAATTTAATGAGAAAGAAAGAGTTTTTAAACTAAAAATTCAATCTCTTGAAAACCAATATAGATTGAATCCTGATCCCGTGTTTGAAAAGCAAATTACAGATTGTCAAAAATAACTTATTTTACTTCATCAAAACAATCTATCAATGTTAGAGCAAAGATTACTAGCAACATACTCTGAATGGGCTCAAGTACCTTCTAGGACCTTGGCTAGAATAATTAAAAATAATTTTATGAGACCTAAAATATTGTCCCTTCAACATAAAAACAAATTATATAATACGGACAAGGAAATTTTGAATCTATTTACAATAATTTATACAGAGTTATATTCTAAATCTTCCAAAGCTAAGGTGAATAGTCATATTAACAGCTTTTTAGGCTCTTTAAAATTTCCTATGGTTAATGTAAATCAGCAGAACTTTCTCTCAACCCCTCTTACTCTCCAAGAGATTTCTGATTCAATAGATAGACTTAAACCTGGTAAATCTCCTGGACCTGATGGTTTCACACCGGAATTTTTCAAATCCTTTAAACTAGTGATTGCTCCTTTTCTTCTCAAAGTGTATAATTATATAAAAATTAATGGCATAGCTGATCTTCATTGGAATACTTCAAAAACTATTCTAATTTTGAAAAATAATAAAGATAAGGCAGACCCGTGCAATTATCGGCCCATTTCATTAATTAATTTGGATATTAAGATTTTATCATCTATTCTTGCTAATAGATTGAAGCAGGTTCTACCTTCAATAATTTCCCCAGGCCAAACAGGGTTTATGTCTCAAAGACATGTATGGGATAACACCCTGACTTTGGAATCTATTATTCATCTTACAAAAAGTGACAATAATCCAATGTATGCATTGATTTTAGATGCATCAAATGCTTTTGATAGAGTGTGCTGGGATTTTCTATTCCAGACCATGGCCCGTTTCAAGTTTCCCATCTCTTTTATAAATTCAATAAAAACCTTATATAAAGAAACTTTTACGAGACTTCACATCAATGGTTCTGCATCATCCCCTATAAAGATTACCAGAGGTACGAGACAAGTTTGTCCTTTGTCTCCCTTTCTTTTTAATCTATATTTAGAACCATTATTATTATATATATCTAAAAATACTTTTCATAGGATTCCAAGGATTCTTAATACTAATTTAGTTTTCTCTGCTTTTGCTGATGATCTTGTCCTATATTTCCAAACTCCTATTACAGATCTTAATAAAATAATTAACTCTATTAAACATTTTTCTCTTGCTTCGAATTATCTTATAAATCCTTTGAAAACACATATTCTTCCTTTAAATCATTTGGTACATAAATCTTACTTATTTTCGGACTTCCGGTTTCATATTACTTTGGGAGTGAAATATTTGGGTATTTATATGGAACATAATAATCATTCTTCATTTCAAAATAACTTAAATAAAGTATGGATATCAATAATGTCCGACATGCGTAGATGGGAACAGATGAATTTATTGCTTCTATCTAAAGCTGCAATAATCAAAATGAATATGCTTCCCAAATTTCTATATCAGTTTAATTCTTCAGATCAGATAATTCCAAAATCTTTCTTTGATAAAATTGATAAGGAATTAGCTAAATTTTTGTGGTTCCCTAAATCTGTTAGGGTTTCTTACTCTAGATTATCAATCCTTAAAGAAAGGGGGGGGGGTTTAGGGTTACCAAATCTTTATCTTTATTATTTAATTGTTTCAGCAAACAAACTATGGTCAATCTCTAAAATGAGTAATATTCAACGTATTCAATTTCTGACGTGGGTTAAGCTATGGAATCAATACATTTTATCTAAAAATATAAACCCTGAGGCCATCCCGTTCATATCTATTGATGTTCTGAACACTTTAAAAATCTCTAACTTCCTTAAACAAAAGATTAAAGCATTTCAGGAGCTATTAAAACTTATCAATCTTGACAAAATTTTTCTTTTACTTCAACCAATCCACCTGAATCCCAACATAACACTAGAAAATATACCATTCAATCTAACTAAGTATCCTCTTATAAAGTTTTTGAATGTTTGGGATCTATTGAAATATAAAGACTTGAACATGGCAAATCTTCGTAATACTTTGAAAGTAAATTGTAAGTATACTATAATTTTAAGGCAATTAAGAGGGGTGATTATGGATAAGTGGGATATCATAATACCAACTGAGCAAGATTTTAACAATTTAGATATAATAATTAGATCAATATCATCACCTGTGAAAATGTTATCTAACTCTTATAACTTGTTAAATAAATACAGAGCTCGAGCTGTCTTTTCTCTGATGTTTGGGTGAAATATAATTCTCAAATAACTGAGAATCAAAAAATTAGGGCCATTAGAAATACTCTGGAATACTCCCCATTTAAGAAATTGATTTATACACAATTAATGATTAATAGTAATGCTTATCTTACTCCTTACAAAATGAATAAATTTAATGATAGTAAATCTCCTTCTTGCACATGTTGTTCCTATCCCCGAGCTGATCTGTTACACATTCTTTGGTATTGCCATTATTCCCATAAACTCTGGACTTCTTTGAAAGTAAGATTACAGAAAATGGGTTGTCATAAATCCACCCTGTCTTGGGAAATTGCGATACTTCATATACCTGTCATACATCTTTCCAAAATGGATATGCAAATGTTGATATTTATTTGCTCTGTTATTAAACTTTACATTACCCAAAATTGGCTTGACCGAACTAAATTAAATTGGGATACTTTTAGAAAAATGGCTTACTTATACATTGACGCCCAAAAAACTTTGACAATAAGTCCCAAAAAAATGGCTTTAAAAAATAAAGTATTAATGAAAGTCCTGAGTATTATCAATATTTAATTGCTTTGTAGTTTTTGGGTCTTGGTACAAAATGTATAATCTATTTACTCTCATATGTCACTTTATACTGATGTCTTTATTCTTAATTTTTGCATTTGTTTATTGGTTGCCTATTGTATATATTGTACATATTGACGTTTGTTATTTTTCTTATTCTAAATGAATTGCAAGTTACTTTCACAAGTTGTAAATCTTCATTCAACTCCTAGAAAGTTTTCATTACAATATATGATGTTGTTATGTTTTAATCAATAAAAAGATTTTTGAGAAAAAAAAAGAAGAGGAGGAGGAGTGTGAGGGCAGCACCAAGGATCAAATGGTGGAAACTGAAAAAGGGTAATTGTGAGGTGGAGTTCAGGGAAGAGTTAAGACAGGCACTGGGTGACAGTGAAGAGTTACCAAATTGCTGGGTATCTACAGCAGAGCTTGTAAGGGAGATGGCTAGAAAGGTGCTTGGTATGACATCTGGACAGAGGAAGGATGACAAGGAGACATGGTGGTGGAATGAGGAAGTACAGAGAGTATACAGAGAAAGAGGATGGCAAAGAAGAAGTGGGATTGTCAGAGAGATGAAGAAAGTAGACAGGAGTATACGGAGATGAGGTGCATGGCAAAGAGAGAGGTGGCGAAGGCTAAGGATAAGGCATATGAAGAATTGTATGAAAGGATGGACACTAAGGAGGGAGAAAAGGACCTCTATCGATTGGCTAGACAGAGGGACCGAGCTAGGAGAGTTGTGCAGCAGGTAAAGGTGATAAAGGATAATGAGGGAAACATACTCACAATCAAGGAGAGTGTGTTGAGCAGATGGAAAGAGTACTTTGAGAGGTTGATGAATGAAGAGAATGAGAGGGAGAGAAGGTTGGATAATGTGGGGATAGTGAATCATGAAATGCAATGGATTAGCAAGGAGGAAGTAAGGATAGCTATGAAGAGGATGAAGAATGGAAAGCTGTTTGTCCAGATGACATACCTGTGGAAGCATGGAGGTGTTTAGGTGAAGTGGAGTTTTTAACCGGATTGTTTAATGAAATCTTGGAAAGTGAGAGGATGCCTGAGGAATGGAGAAAAAGTGTTTTGGTACCGATTTTTAAGAATAAGGGTGATGTGCAGAGCTGTAGTAACTACAGAGGAATTAAACTGATCAGTCACAGCATGAAGTTATGGTAAAGAGTAGTGGAAGCTAGGTTAAGAAGGGACATGATGATTAGTGATCAGCAGTATGGTTTCATGCCAGGAAAGAACACTACAGATACAATGTTTGCTCTGAGATTGTTGATGGAGAAGTACAGAGAAAGTCAGAAGGAGTTGCATTGTGTTTTTGTAGACTTAGAGAAAGCATATGACAGGGTGCCTAGAGAGGTATTGTGGTATTGTTTGAGGAAGTTGGGAGTGTCAGAGAAGTATGTAAGAGTGGTACAGGATATGTACAAGGGTAGTGTGACAGCGGTGAGGTCTGCAGTGGGAATGATGGATGCGTTTAAGGTGGAGGTGGAATTACATCAAGGATCAGCTCTGAGCCCTTTCTTATTTGCAATGGTGATGGACAGGTTGACAGACGAGATCAGACAGGAGTCCCCGTGGACTATGACGTTTGCAGATGACACTGTGATCTGTAGTGAGAGTAGGGGAACAGGTGGAGGAGACCCCCTGGAGAGGTGGAGATATGCTCTAGAGAGAAGAGGAATGAAGGTCAGCAGGACTAAGACAGAATATATGTGTGCGAATGAGAGGGAGGATAGAGCAATGGTGAGGATGCAAGGAGTAGAGGTGGCAAAGGTGGATGAGTTTAAATACTTGGGATCAATAGTTCAGAGTACTGGTGAGTGTGGAAGAGAGGTGAAGAAGAGAGTACAGCAAGATGGAGTGGGTGGAGAAGAGTATCAGGAGTGATTTATGACAGACGAGTACCAGTAAGAGTGAAAGGGAAGGTCTACAAGAGGGTAGTGAGACCAGCTATGTTATATGGGTTGGAGACAGTGGCATTGACAAAAAAGGCAGAAGTTAGATCTGGATGTGGCAGAGTTAAAGATGTTAAGATTTGCACTGGGTGTGACGAGGGTGGACAGGATTAGGAATAAGTACATTAGAGGGTCAGCCCAGGTTGGAAGGTTTGGAGACAAAGCCAGAGAGGCAAGATTACATTGGTTTGGACATGTGCTGAGGAGGGATGCTGATATATTGGGAAAAAGATGCTAAGGATGAAGCTACCAGGTAACAGGAAAAGAGGAAGGCCTAAGATAAGGTTTATGGATGTGGTGAGAGAGGACATGCAGGTGGTTGGTGTGACAGAGCAAGATGCAGAGGACAGGAAGAAATGGAAACAGATGATCTGCTGTGGTGACCCCTAACGGGAACAGCCGAAAAAAGATGATGATGACTGAGTTATGTGCTATGGACTATAACACATACAGGGCTACTACCTTTGTGTGAAATGGGATAAACTCACATAACTCGCATAGTTTGCTGTTAGTTTTTATAAACTGAAAGCAATTATGCCCAAAGTTTTACCATACACTCATAACTTTCCATTAACTCTATGTAAAGAATCATTTAAACATGTACTTGTATATTTTAAAGTTTTTGTTCACATTTCCTACGGCTCACTTATATGAGACAAGCATTTTCCATTTCACTTTTAGACTGCAAATGGAGTCAAGTCAATGATAAGATAACACTTACTGAAACAGGGTGTGATAGAGAATTAGTGAAGACGGTAATTAAATGTTAGGCATCCCTTTCTTTGGTATGAGACTGCTTGTTTAGTTGTATGAGAACTACATCATTCTTTGATACTTGGATGCCCGTTTCCTTAAAACTGTACCTTCATATATACAAAACTGCAGATGTAAGTAGGTTTTCACAAAGCACACCTTTCACTTCCAAGAATTTAACATGATACATTTTTCCAACATCGTCTGATACTCCAGCAAATAATCCAAATCTATCTTTTTTTTTTGACATTCACTCATTCACCATATAATGCTCAAGTAGAAGCTCTGATATTTTCATATGACATACAACAAAAATGTATCACTTGACCTGGCTAGTAATTTATCCTATAGGATACTACTCGTTGTCTCCAGTCATTATAATAACATGTTCTTATAACCTCTGATATTTTTTTTATATAATCTATGAAATGCCTATTTAGCACCCTTGTCTTCACTTCCAGTCTATTGCTTCACAAAGATGTAAGACTATTGCTTTTGCATAGATTATTTAATACTACTTAATGTCTCAGTTTCCTTTCATAAGTCTACACTACCAAGAAGTTGATTTATTTTGCATACTGCTAACACAAATTTCTTTTTTAATGTTCTGTAGAGCATTTTGTTCTTACTAAAGCAAATACAACCGTATTAAATATGTTGTTATTGCAAATACACATGTAATATATTGTATAGTGTTTCTTTTTGTGGAGCTTTTCTTCACAGGCCACAGCTGAAAAGGGCTGTTTTACCCAGTTTTACTTTCCTGGTCAACAAATGCAAATACATACATAAATGCATACATAAATAGATCCAGTTTGCAGAGAAACTGGAAAATACATTCCTTGCTCATGTCATCCACATATCATCTAGACTATTTTTCTGCTAACACTGTCTACACGTTGGGGAAGATAGACGCTAAAGCAGTTTTCCAATAACATGCATAAGACATCCTAAATGCACTTTTAAAGCACTTGATTTACAGTCAGCCATACCTGTAAATAAATGTACTGCTGTACTGATCGCAGAATCTAAGGGAGTCTGTACTACTGTGGTGCAAACATAAAATAGTATGGGAATGGGGAAGCACTTTTGCTCAAGTAGAAGCTCTGATATTTTCAAATGACATGCAGTACTGCAAATCCTAGCTGAATGTAATCTGCAGAATAATTACAGAGCATCTTACTTAGAGCATGCCAGTACCTGCTCTATGACTTTACTCCTATTAGATATTGTTCAGGTTTGTACTAATGCACTGTCTATGACTGCACTCCTAATAGACAGTGTTAGGGATTGTACTAATGTTGTATCTGTGACTGTACTCCTAATAGATATTGTTGGGGTTTGTACTAATGCAATGTCTTTGACTGTACTCCTAACAGTTAGTGTTGGGGGTTGTACTAATGAAGTTTCTGTGATTGTACTCCAGACAAATATTGTTGGGGGTTGTACTAATGCAGTGTCTGTGACTGTACCCGAACAGATATTGTTGGAGGTTGTACTAATGCAGTGTCTGTAACTGTATTCCTACTAGCTATTGTTGGCGGTTGTACTAATGCAGTGCCTGCGACTATACTCGTAACAGATTTTCTTGGGGGTTGTACTAATGCAGTGTCTGTGAATGTATTTCTACTAGATATTGTTGGATATTCTACTAATGCAGTGTCTGCAACTGTACTTCTAATAGATAGTGTTGGGGGTTCTACCATTGCAGTGCATATGTGCATGATATTTGCCAAAACTGTAAAGGGGGAAAGGAGGTGGACAACATGGGCTTACATCTAGGAGGACATGCCAGCAAAGTAGGCACACAATAAAGCAAGACAACACTATATAAAGGGACACATTGCAAATATATGTGTACAACACATAGAGTGGTGTTGAAGTCCACCCAAGCTACATTGAAGCAAATGTATGTCACATGGGCAGACTGCATTGCTGACTGCACTAAACATGGCTGTTTACAAATCTCTCACACACACACACACACACACACACACACACACACACACACACACACTAATGTGCAATCATCAAACAGCAAGAAGCAGAGGTACACAAGCTAAGAATCAGTGTCACATACACATATATATATACTGTCATGCCAATGTACACCAAAATGTGGACAAAACACCTATAGTGATATATATATATATATATATATATATATATATATATATATATATATATATATATATAGGTCTACTTCTTACCAAATTTACACTTCTCTGAATAGTAAATTGCCGAAACGACTTCACTGAAGCTCAAACAGAAACCATGGACTACCAAACTTCTTTTCCTGGGAAACGAGACAATTGGTCACCAGGGTGAACTTTGCCCTTTTCCCCAGTGTAGTGCGATCTAGGAGTTGGTATATTTAGTTGGAAGGGTGTGGGGGGCAAAGCCCTCCACTTGGGTGGGTTTCATTTCTTTCTGTTGACTTATTTTCCCTGGTGGCCAAGTAGTTTGTTTCCCAGGGAAAGAAGCTCTGTAGTCTATGTTTTCGGTGAAAGCGTGTCGCAAGTTTATGTTTCAGAGAAGTGTAAATTCGGTAAGAAGAAGTAGATCCCTAATGACCACAAGAACCTTTTTAAGCCTAGCCATGCAGCCCACATCTCTGACAAATTCTGATACCCTTGATAAGTATAAGCATGGGCCTGGGAGATAAACCATTTACAGGTTACCTGGATCCAATAGAGATATAAGTCCAAATCAGGGATGAATTTGTGGTTTCCCATCCAATTGTCCAAATTGCTCTTGAATTGGGTTAGGGATGAACTCTGCTTCACGTGGATGGGGAGCCTGTTCCATACACAGGGCAATCTCTGGGATACATCCTGTCTCTCCAGCAGCTCCTATTTATATCACAGGCAAGGTTTATGTCTTTAGAATGGGTAATTCTGGTGCTGTTTTTATGGATTTACAAGAGGTCCATCACAATGGGGTATGACAATGCCCTATTTGCCAGGCATAGATCTCCCCTCAAAAGCCTGTAGGAGACAGAATACAGGGATAGGGCCTTGAGGCAGTCCACATAGGACATTTTACTTATGCCCTGTATTCTTTTAGTGAGAAACCTCTGTGGACTTGCATGTCAAAGCGGCATTGTACTCAATGATAGGGCTGATGAATGCCAAATTCAGTGGACCAATGCCTTCCTTGGATTTAGATGTCATGCCTTTGTTTAAAAGTTGCACAGCACAGAATGATTTCCTCACCACTGCAGGCATGTGATGGTCAAAGGCTAGATTACTATCTATGTGTGTCCCTAAGTCCCTCACTACTAGGTCAACTCTAAGGGGTGAGATGTCAATATGATAGTTACCAGGGATGGATGACTTCCCAAAGGATACTATTATGCATTTCTTGGCATTTAGTTTTAGTCCATGGCTTTGACACCAGTTGTTTGTCTGTGTCATCCCCTCCTTGAGAACATTTATGTCAGTGTGAGATTCAATGACAGCTCCTAATTTGCAATCATCTGCAAATAGTCAGCCAGAGACCACTGAAACTGGCCTTGACTTCTGAGAAGTAAATGCCAGAAAGGAGCGGTCCAAGGACTGATCCCTGAGGGACTCCACTTGTGATTGGCCTCTTTGTAGAGGTGGACTCCCCAATTCTAACTTTCTGGGACCTGCCTGTGAGCCATTTGGCTATCCACCGGATGACATAAGGGTTTATACCTAACCTCTTGAGTTTGTCAGCAATGCCTGAGTGGGGTATTGTGTCAAATGCCTTGGTCAGGTCAAGGTAGGTAGTGTGAATGATTCTGCCCTCATCCATTGCTTTGGTGACCTTCTCAAAGAAGTCCACCAGGTTGAGTAGGCATGGTCTGCCCTTGACGAAACCATACTGGGTTGGGTCCAGTGTCTGGAGGTTTAGTATATCTTTATTGATTATCTCCATGATAATCCTTTCCTTGGCTTTACATATAAGAATAGTGAGACTTATGGGTCTGTAATTTCCATGGTCTGTAAATGGCCCAGCTTTATGCAGAGGGATGACTGTTGCATTTCTCCATTCATGAGGCACTAAGCTGTTTGGAGGCTGCAGTTAAACAGTAATTCCAGAGCCCTGATAAGTCGTGTTTCATGCTATTTAGAAGGCATCCTTGGATATTGTCTGGGCCCACTGATGCAGTGTTCTTGGTTTTCGAGAAAGCATTAAGGACCTGTTCTCTAGTGATACTAGGGGGAGTTATATTTGATGATATTTCCTGAGGGAAGGTTGAGGGGGAGAGAGGGGTAAAGTTGGAGATGAATTTATCACCCAGGAGGTTTGCTATATATTCTGGCTCAGTATAGGTGGCTCCATTTACAATGAGCTCTGCACACAATTGTGTATTGCCTTTGAGGTTGCGGATGTAGCTAAAGAATGCTTTGTGGTTGTCCTTGGCTTGGGAGGCCAAACTTACCTCAAATTTGGCTTTGGTAGACTTTATTTGCCCTCTGAGTTATTTGATTAGTTTGATGAGAGTGCTTTTATCCTGCTGGGTGCTGCACCTCCTAATCTTTGCCATGATTTTCTTCATCTTGATATACAGGCTGTTGATTTTGTGATTCCATCAGGGTGGCTTGTTTTTTTGAGTTAGTTCTGTACTTCTTCCTGGTGGGTACAGCTGCCTCTGTGCAGCTGTTGACATGCTTGTACAGGGTTTCTGTTAACAGTTCTGCATAGGCAACAGTGTTCTCATGGTTTATAGGGGTTTGAAAATTTTCCAGGTTCTCACTTAATAGCAGGAGGTTAGCCTTAGAATAGTTCCTGAATATTCTGGCTTTAGCTCTTTGTCCAGGTTTTATTTTTACTTCAAAGGAGATCATTTTCTGGTCTGACCTTACCAGGGAATGCATTACAGTAGGAGGTGTGCAGCAGTCTCCCATATTAGTGAGGACCAGATCCAGTATGGTTGCACCCCTGGTTGGTGTATTGACTATCTGGTCCAGGGTGTTTGTGTTTACAAAATCCAGTAATCACTGTGCGTGTGCATTTGGTGTCATATAGGATTCACAGTTAGTAGTGGGGTAATTAAAGTCACCCATGAATATGGTATTAGGTTGGATGGTTAGTGGTTTTAATAAGTTTAAATACATGGTATGAGGTTCATGGGCCATAGGGGGGACCTATAGCTTGCAAGGAAGTGGTATTGGATTTTACGTACGGTGATAATGAACATGGAGCAGCTCAAGTGCATTGTCCTGTATGATCAGCCTTGAAGTATATTTATTTTTTATGTAAATGGAGACACCTCCACCCTGTGAAATAGCTGGTCTAAATGTGTGGAAGGCATTATAACCTTGCACTGCTGGTGTGCTCTCCATGGCTTTAAACCATGTCTCAGTGACCACACAGACCTCAGCATTCTCTAGGGTAAAGAGAGCTTATAGGGAGTGGAGTTTTTTGTTTAGACTCCTAGCACTGAGCAGTAATACCTTTAGAGTTTCTTGGTTTTCATTTGCTATGTTGGAAGTACTTTCAGTTTGGCATTGCCTAAAAAAGACACTATGGGGGAAGACAATGTTTTAGCTAATATTCGAAAGCCTAGTGCAGAGAGGTGCAGACCATCCCTGACAAAGCAGTGTGATCTGTTGACCATCTCCTTCCATGCTGACAAATATTGCACCCCCCTAGAATGACTCCAGAAAGTAAGCCAATTACTAAAGTCGATCAACTTTCGTTCGTATTGTGGCATCATCCTTGGAGAAGGTAAAATGCTGCTCAATGCTAGGCTCATACTAGCTTGATAAACATATTCTGAGAGCTCCATGATATCTTTCATCATATAGTCTAGGGAGGTACGTCTCAGGTCATTTACTCAACCATGGACTATGACTGAGTCATATTAGTAATTGTGGTCCAGTGACCTGAGTGCATGCGTAATGTGGCAGATCCTAGTCCCCGATAAGCAAATGACCATAACTTTCTCCTTACTCAGCCTGGTGAGAGGGACATCAGTGTGTCTCACGATGGAGTCTCCAATGACTAGAATGTTGGATTGTGTGGTGGCTTGCCTTATGGGCTTAGAGGTAGAGGTTCTATGAGATGTAACTTTATGTGTTGATGTGGGTGTTGTTATGAAAGAGTACACTTGGGGCTGCTGATGGCATTTGTTATGTGTACTTCGTCTAGGAGGTGTTGTGGTTTAGGAAGGTAACATGTAAGTGCAAATTTTGGTTGATATGTCTGCTTTGAATTGTACCTGATGGGTGCAGCGTGTGTACTATTGTCAAGCTTATTTACATTAGGAGTATTTTTATGTGAGAGCTTTGCCTCCAGTGACATTGTGTAAATACATCTCTTATATACCATATCAGTTTGTTTGAGAATTAACTGGTTGTCAGTAAACATGAGGCAATTTCTAAATTGCCTCAGGATGCCCATATCCACCAAGCTGGTAACGGAGACAGTAGGAAAGTTCATATCCATGACAACAGCCCCTTTTTTATTGATTATACAGTTGGAATGAGAATATCAATCACTGTCAGGAGCATCCAGTTTGCAACTATGTGGACAGTGCTTGTCACTGCAAACTAGTTGTCCTGTGTGCAACTAGGTATTGGAGAAATTTGAGTTGTGCTTTTACAGGAAAAATGTCACTCAAGGTGTCTGAGTCTGTACGTAGACCCTGAAAATTTAAGGATGAAGTATTTAGGCAGATATTCTGAAGTCAGAAACAAATCAAGCAGTACTTACTGAAAACATAGAATTAGCTTGTCAAGAATGATGAAAAGAGGGGAGTCACATGAAAGGGTACTGCCTGGCTACTACTAATGTTAGTCTCACCACAGCTTCACTCTGTTGGGATACAATGCTCCTTTGCTTCTTCTCTCAGCAGAAACATGTTAGCACCAACTCCAAGAAGAGAAGCAGGCCACAGCCTGTTTGGTGAAAGACAGTCTTGTCCCAGATGATGCAAGGGTTTGTAGACTTGTAGCCTTTAACTGGTAGATGCCTTGAATAGCAACCAGACCAATCAAGAATGTTAAGCACAGGCACTCACTCTCCAACCAGAAATAGTCAGGAATCAGTGCACTCTACTCCTTCTCTCACCAGGACCAGAAAATAAGCAGATCATGTCTCCTAAACCTGATTGACTTCTTTGAAGCAGTCACCAAAGCCATAGATGAGGGCAAAATGGTTCACACAGCTTATCTAGATCTCACCAAAGCTTTCAACACCATCCCCCACACTGGAATTATAGATAAGCTCACTAAACTAGGTATAAATCCCTATGTCACAAGATGGGTTGCCAACTGGCTCACGGACAGAACCCACACTGTGAAAGTAGCAGATTCCAAATCCTACTTCAGACCAGTGACAAGTGGAGTACCACAGGGTTCAGTCCTGGGTCCTCTCCTGTTTGGTATCTACTTCTCTGAAGTACAGGCTAACACAGAAGGTCTTTGGCTAACAAAATTTGCAGATGACTGCAAACTAGGAGCCATAATCGAAACTCCTAACGATGTGGACATCCTACAAAAGGGCCTCACTGAGACAGATGCCTGGTGTCAAAGCCATGGTCTCAAGCTCAAAGCCAAAATGTGCATTGTCAGCCCCTTTGGTAAAAACTCTGTACCCATGAACTACCACTTAGGCGGTAGTCTAATTAGCACCAAAAGTGTGATAAGAGACCTTGGGACACAGGTGGACAGCAGTCTCTCATTTGATAATCACATTGCCACAGTAGTCAGGAAATCCTTCTACGTGGCACACCTCATCACAAAAGGTTTCTCATCCAACAAAAAAGAGGTCATTGTTCCCCTCTACTCATCACTCATTAGACCCATTATAGAGTACAGTGCCCCTTTTGGTATGTACCTCACAAGACATCTACAACAACTGGAAAGGCCACAGAAATACCTCACAAAGAGGATTACCAGCCTCATACAGATGCCCTATGCATACCATGTCAAAAAAAAATCCAGCTTTACTCTGTCGCATATCGCCTACTCAGAGGCAATCTCTGCCTAACATACAAATCTATGTCAAACCCAGAACTGTTGGACATGCTCCACTTAAAGAAATCACAATCCCTCCGAGCTACACGCTCTAGAGACCTAAACCTTGTCACCACAATAAACAGAACATGCTGGAGGGATAGATTTCTGTCCCAGAGACTTCCCATACTCTGGAACAGACTACCTAGCTATGTCAAACAGAGCTCCTCATTAGCACTCAAGAAAAATCTTGATGATTGGATGGGAAATAGGAAATTCACCCCAGTGATCACTTCTGTGGCTCTGCTCGACAGGGGCACAGGAAAATAATTTTCTTGGGCGGTGAAAGCCAGGGTACATTTTTGGCTAGGCTTATATAGGCCCTAGGGCCAATAGCCTAGTACCTACCTATGAACCTATGAACCAGATTCCAAGCTGTCACCTATAAAGAAGTTATTAGGCCTTTTGGTGATCAACAGTCTCCAGGAAATAATGTGCCTGTGTTCCTTCTCTCACCAGGAGAAAACAGAATACTAATCCCAAGAAGACTACTGAGAGGCAGAATATGGGCTCTCCAGTAACTGGTGGTCTTGCAATAGATGTTTAAAGGTAAGATGAAAAAAATGGTTTATCCTAAACACTGCAGTGTGTACTAAGCAGTTAGATATGAAAGTGGGTAACTTTTAAGTTTTAGCTGTCTAAGTGGAGAGCCACTATTTTTAAAAGAGCGAGATAGATTGAAAGGGGGCAGGCACTTTTGTATTCTGGTACTATGGAATACTGTGGGATGGCCAATAAATTTAAATAGTTAAAGGGGAGTGATTTTGTAAAAAAAGAAGTTCTGTCTTACCATAACGTTTCATCTGTGTTGTTGGCCTTCGTTCATTCATTACTGATGGGTTATCGGTTCCTCCTCAGAACCGAGCCGGCCATATATCAAGCTCGTGTCTGCCAAAAACTCTCGAGCCAAGATCCTACCCAGAATGCTGTGCTCCCTGTTACTCAGATTGAGTTTGTAAGTTGATAGACAAAAGTAGAGGCTACCTCTGGTTATAACAGACCTACAATAAAGGAGTATATGAGATCAGCCCGGAACCTAGGGATAGGGACAGAGGGTGGGGAGTAATGAATGAACAAAGATCAACAACACAGATGGAACATTATGGTAAAACATAACGTCTTTAGCTGATGTTGTTAATGTTCATTCATTCCTTACTGATGGGACAGAGTCCCCAGCTGCCTGTATTCCTGGGTGGCCCTCATGGAAGTACATTCCTGAGCACCATGGAGCCAAAAGAAGCTCTACCTCTGGAGGCCAAATCCAATTTGTAATGAAGAATAAAGGTATGAGGTGTGGCCCAAGTCTCAGCTGAGCAAATATCATTGAGGGAAGCCTTAGCATGAAAAGCTGCTGAAGTCGCCATAGACCTTGTAGAATGTGCTTTCACACTTTTTTCCTGTGAGGTAAGGTGACATTTATCTTGTTGTAGATAAAGGTAATGCAGTTTCTCAACCACAAAGCCAATGTAACTTTTGAGACAGGATGACCTAGTCTTGGTCCAGGAAAAGCCAGAAATAGCTGGTCTGATTTATGGGTAGATTTTGTTCTGTCCAGATAAAATCGTATTTGCCTATGAACATCCAAGGCGTGCAGGCAATACTCTCCCCTGTTAGAGTGGTTAAGAAAAAATACTGGAAGGTCAACAGATTGGTTGACAGACCGCTCTGACACCACTTTTGGTAAAAAGGAAGAATTAGTTCTCAGTGATACCCTATCCTTATGGAAGATAAGATAGGGAGGTTTGATGCATAAGGCTTGAAGTTCTGACAAGCGTCTGGCCGATGTGATTGCAATTAGAAACAAAGTTTTCCATGAGAGATATTTTAAATCACATGAAGACGCCAGTTCAAAGGGGGGAGCTGTTAGGGCTTGCAGGACCAAGGCCAAAATCCCAAGGTTGTACTGGTTCTCTAAAGGGAGGTTTTAGGTGAAGAACTCCCTTCAAGAAAATTTTACATAGTGTATGTGACATGAGTGAAGAATCCTGAAAACCAATGTGGAAATTTGAAATGGCAGCTAAATGCACACGAATAGTAGAGGCAGACACCTAGAGTGGAAAAGGTGTGATAAGTAATCCAAAACCACCGAAACTGGAACAATGGTTCTAACTGTTTATTCACTGCCCATAGAAAAAAACTTTTCCATGTATTGCGATAGATTAGTCTGGTGGATGATTTATGAGATGCAATAAGAATATTGCGCACTGGAGACAAGAGGTTTTCTTGCCTGGCAATCATTGGAAGTGGAGAAACCAAGCTCTCAGCTTCAGGGTTGTTAGCTTGGGGTGAGTCAGACTCTGCGGATGGGTGATCAACGTTGGGGATGGATTGAGGATCCACGGTTAATCTAGCAGGTGAGGCCAGAGGAAGGAGAACCAGACTTGTCGAAGCCAATATGGAGCAATGAGGATCACTTTGCTTTTCAACTGCCATACTTTTTTCAGAAATTGGGAGATGAGGGGGAGAGGAGGATAAGCATAAAGTAGACCCATGGACCAAGCGTAGACTAGAGCGCCTCTCGGTGACTGTCCCCGAGGGGGGATCAGGGCAAAATAGTTGCTGCACTTGTAGTTGGTTGGGGAGATGAACAGGTTACAGCAAGGCTGGCCAAGTGGTTGAAAATTTTTGACGCCATCACAGGGTTGAGGGACCACTCATGAGGTTGTAGAATGCAACTGCTCAATTTGTCCACTATCAAGTTGGAGCTCCCAGGAATGTGCATTGCAATTAGAAAGTGGTTGGAAGTTATCACCTATTGCCATATTCTCAGGGCATCTCAGCATAATGGATAAGATCTGGTGCCCCCTTGCTTGTTTATGTACCAGACCACTGACATGTTGTCTGACTGGATCACAATAGTCCCTGATGGAAGGATGGAATGGAATGCTTGCAACGCTAGTAGCACCACTGTCAGTTCCAGGACACTGATATGCAAAAGGGCCTCTGTCTCCAACCAGGTGTCTTGGACCAAGTTTCTCTGACATAACCCCCCATCCCATCAGGGAGGCATCCATGGTCACCGTGGCTTTTGACTGATGGGGGCTGAAGGGGTGAGATGATTGTTGGGGATTTTGAGACGTCCACCAGAGTAAATCTTGCTTGCATCTCTGAGTTACACTTATCTGAAAAGACAAAGAATGTTGTAGAGGGTACCTCTGAGTGAGAAGTAACCACTGAAGGAGCCTCATGTGGAATCTGGCTAGAGGAACAATGGTGATCGAGACTGCCATTGACTCCAAGAGTTGGAGTGTAGATCGAGCGGAAGATTTGCGGTGACAGAGCAGTGGTTGAACCTGTTGCCTTATTCTTTGAAGCCTGTGGTCCAGAAGAGATGCTGTGCAATTTCACATGTCCAACAGTACCCCGATGAATTCCAAAGACTGAGCTGGGATCATGTTGGACTTCTCCTAGTTTATGGTAATTCCCAGCCATTGTGCTGTGAGGAGAGTGTAGTGCAGGGCTCCTTCCAGTAGACGCTTGGTGGGGGCGGTGAGGAGCCAGTCATCTAGATATGGAAATGTTTGGAGTCCTTGAAGTTGCAAGTGAGCAATAACCACTGCCATGCATTTGGTGAACACTCTGGGGGCTGTAGAGAGACCAAAGGGCAGAGCTCGAAATTGGTAGTGACTGGTTCCTATGCGGAAATGGAGGTATCTTCTTGAGCGTTTGTCCATTTTGATGTGGTAATACGCATCATTGGTCTCCAGTCCTCTGTCTTTTTTGGCACTACAAGGAACCTTGATTAAAAACTGGATCCTATCTGGTCTGGTAGGACCGTATGGATGACTCTTTTTTTGTAGCAGCTTTTGGATTTCGTGTGCTGCTGCTTCCCTTTGACTGGGTGGAATGTAGGGTAATACTCTGGATGAGGTTGGACAAAGATGGAAGGGGATGTGATAGCCTCTGGATATTATCTGTTGTACCCAAAAGTCTGTGGTTATATTTCGCCAGGCAGCAGGGTACAAGGAAAACCAACCCCTGACTGCTTCCAGAGGTGAGCAGTCAGGCAACACATCAGGAGCACTGATAGGGTTGGCCAGATAAAGAATCTCTGGAACCCTGGTATTACAGACCTCCTGTGCCCTGAAAGGGGTGTCTTCCATTGGAGTTTCCCCCTCTGCCTCTAGGGGAGAACCCGGCACGTGCATAATGGAAAGAGACCTGTGATTTCCTGTGCTACATCTTCCCACTCTTTCTAGAATTGTTGAGGAGTGGGTGTGTCTGACACCAATGGCAGATAGGGTCTTGCCATCTTGTTTGCACCTTGCCAGTGTATCTTTAACTTTAGGGCCAAACAAAGAAGCAGCCTCAATGGGGGCATTCATGAAGGAAGCCTTAAAAGAGTCCACAAAGTTGCAAAGGTGCATCCAGGCTTGTTATCTGGTGACTATACCCATACCTGCTGCTCTAGCCGTTCCTTCTGTTGTGTGAGAAATAAGACACATGGAAGAATTGGAAATGGACTCTAGGGTGGCTGTCTGAGAAGCTGCAGTGTCATGGACCTCATCAGAAACAGCTCCTGCCAAGGTTTCAGAGAGCTGGTTGATAAGATCCCTCTGGAGCCTCGTAAAGTGTGCCAAATAGTTCAGAGACCTTATGGCGAAGGTCAATGAAGAAAACACATGCTTTCCTAGTCTGTCTATCGCCTGAGACTCCTTGTTGGGCAGATGGACAGTTTGGCTCTCTTCTGCCAAGTCTTTCTTAGTTGCAGCTGCCACCACCATGGCATCTACTGGAAGACTTCGTGACCAATGGGGATGCAGAGCTGGGGACGATAATATTTTATCCGGCCTCTGCAGTATCGCTTCCAGGGTGTCAGGAGCCTTACATGCATGCTGAACAATGAGCTGGATGAGCTCATCGGACGGCGGGGTAACCCAGGAGATAGGGGGCTGAGCACAAAAGGCCTGCAGGAATATGGATTCCTCAGAGGAAGGATTAGAGGACTGCCAGTCTCAAGGATATCATCAAAGGACACCCAATCAGAGGGTGACCATGGGGACCCTTCCCCATCATCAAAGTCCATATCTTTGGTCAATGACTCCTCAGTGGAGTCCATGTGCTTCCTCCTACATGAAGCATTGCGGGGTATTTCCTCAGTGGGAGGTTCTGGGGAAGACTGTAAAGAGGGGGTCTCCTGAAGGGGAGAAACCTGATGCCTTTGTGCCCTGTGGTTGTGGCTTGTAAATGTTGTGGCACAAGAGGGGGGAGAGGACTCCAACATGTGGGGTTTGCCAGTGGAGGCAAGCACCCTCTCCATGGCCTGAAAGGCTGGCCTGCCTAAAGAGGGATGGGAACCCAGAACCGAGCATGACAACTTCGGAACCAGGGTCACTCCCCACCCCGACGAACCGACCCCCAGACCAGGAGTCTCAAGAGGAATTGTGACACATGAGAGAGGAAGGATTCCTGGAGGGTGCCGTAGAAAAAAATCGGTGTGGAACCAACAATGCCCTCCCCCATGGCAAACCCATTGGCCTGAGAAGAGCCCGATGACCAGTGCACCGAGGGCCAGAAGGATGATTCCGGCTCCAAAGTGAGATCCACTATTGGGCTCGGAGGGAGGGAAGCTGCTGTCGGAGTAATGGGCTTCGATACTTGGGTGGAAGTCGAAGGAGGAGTGTACATTGTGGTTTGAGGAGATATACGTTTACCTGAAGGAGGGAACATGGGTTTAGATGGTTGAGAGAGAACTCTGGCCACAAGCAGCTGGTCAACAAGCCGCAACACATCTTGCTCAGAGAAGCTCCTGGTCGACCTCATAGAGAAACCTGAGGGCAGGTCTGGCCTTTCTAGAAAAGGACTATATTGGCTACCAATGAATGGATCCAAGGAAGGAGAGTACTTGGTCCTTGCTAATTTGAGAGGTGCAGATCCTGGAACCGAGGATGTCTGCACTGCAGAGAATAGTGTTGAAGTAGTCTGCACTGACGACAACGCTATAGAAGTCGAAGGTGTCTGCACCATAAAAGGAAGTGTCTGCACCGATGGATGTGGTGCCGTCGAGGAAGCTGTCTGCACCAGTAACAATGATGATGCCGAAAAGGACTGCACTGAAGTGCATGTCGGTGCCGAAAGTGTCTGCACCATAGAGGACAGTAACGTCATACTCAAGGCCAAAGGGGATTGTACCAACGGTGCCGAAGGAGACTGTACCTGTGTGGACGATGCCAGTAAGGGCTTGACGGAACTGTCGGAGCCATAGTTGTCTGCACCGGGAACTCCGATGCCAGTGTCGATAAGGAAAACATGGCTGGCACAAGAATCAACTGGGGTGGTGCCGAGCCTGGTGCCAAAAGGGTCACAGGTGACAGTGCCGAAGTAGTAGTCATTTTCACCTTCTTATGAGTCGACTCCCTACGATCTCCAGAGGGAGATGAAGTGAGCGACCTTGATGATGAAGAGGAAGAACACCTCTTACAGGGTGTAGCAGGAGGGGGTGAGCCCTCTGACCCAGAGATAGCCTCACAGAAAGGAGATTTGAGAAGACCTTTCAGGATTAACTTGTTCTTTCTCTCATTAAGAGTCCTGGTTGAAAAATTTCTACAAATCCCACACGGGCGATCCACAGTAAGGTGGGAGACATTCAATCAATAGACACATAAGTCATGGCCATCAGAAAGCGGTAACTTATGGACGCAATCCTTACACTGTTTAAAACCAACACTACTTTTCTTATCCGACATAATGATGTGGAGAAGAACAAAAGTATCAAGAAGAAGAGGAAAGGCTACCCAAAAGGATAAGAAGAGTGAAGGAAGAAGGATTACCAACGATGGTAATGAAGAATTACCTCAAAGGTAAGAAAAGGGTAATAAAGGGAAATAGACTGAAGGGAGAGAGTCTTAAAGGTAAAATAGGGTAGGAAAATAATACAAGAAACTATTTGAAAAACTTTAAACTAGAAACGATACATAAACTTTCAAAAAAGTATATACTTAGCTGAAGAGAGTGGCTTGACACGGTTGTACAGCAATGTGGCAAATGAGATCTGAGATAACAGGGAGCAGAGTATTATGTGTAGGATCTTGGCTCGAGGGGTTTTGGCTGACCCAAGCTTGATATAAGACGGTTCAGTTCCGAGGATGGAACCGATAACCCATCAGTAAGGAATGAACGAAGATTAACAACATCAGATTGATAATTTTGTGCTTACTCACATCAGCCAGTGAAAGGAGAGAGGGAAGGAGATATATGGTCAAATTAACATAAGGGGCAGGCAACTAGAAAGACAGTGGTGTTTAAGAACACAACAATAACAGGGCAGTAAGGTAGGAAAAATGTCTGACTCACAAGAGTTAGAGCTATGGACTATTTTCAAGTTTTAATATGCAATTAAAAGCAGAATACAAGTAAAATACAATGTAAAGAAAATAAATCACAGTATACAAAATAGAAAAAGGCAATAAAGTAATACAAAAAACAAGAAATCAAAAGCAAACTAACCTTTCCCTCAAAGCAACCTGTGGCAGAGTTTAGTTGAGGTTTTCCAGTACAGCTTTGAGATGTTTTATTTTACCCCTTAAATAGAAGGTTTAGTTCCTAGCTCCAACCCCTCACTTCACAGATGATTAATCTTAACTGACCTGTTCTAACTTCTGTGTGACTCCTTAACTGGCCTGTTCTAATTTCTGTCTGACTCACAGGAGACAGAGCTGTGGTCTCTTTTTAACTTTTAATATGCAATTAAAAGCAGAATATGAGTAAAACACAGTGTAAAGAAAACAAATCATAGTATACATTACAGAAAAGGCAAAAAAGTAATACAAAAACAAGAAAGCAAAAGCAAACTAACCTTTTTCTCACAGCAAGCTGTGGCAGAGTCTGGGCCAGCTTTTCCTGTATATATATATATATATATATATATATATATATATATATGTATATATATATATATATATATATATATATATATATGTATAAAATCATAGGTATGACTGAGCAAAGGACAGTCATGAACATTCTTTAAATTAATGTTTACATTTTCAAGGTACAATGGGTTTTCTGTATTGCTCAGAATATGTGCAGAGACATGCATGTAAATCAGTGCATATATACACCAATTGCAGAAATACGGGGATGTATGTGAATAAGCAATGCATGTGGAAATATAACAGAAGCCAAAGAAGGCAAACTGGAAAGCAGCAATTCCACAGTAATTATATGAACAGTGTAGTGTGCTCTATACATTAAGTGAAGGAAGAATACCCATATATAGCAGACACATATGGCACCATCACTGCCAATACATGCTACACACAAAGCCAGTGTGACAGCATGATCCAACAGTGTCACAGAATGCACAGTGGCAAGGACATGTCCAGTTGGTGAACAGACATGACAAGGCAGTCCACAAAACACATCCAGCTCACATATTTATGTGTGAACTATGGGGAAAATATTTGCGAGTTGTTGTGAATCCCCCACACATACATGGTGGAACTCTTGCAGCAGTAGCAACATGTTAACTGCAAAATTCATAAGTGTGATATACAGGGCCACCATGTATTGGGTATAAGAACAATATGCTGCACTGCATGAATAGAAATGCACACATACACACAGATATAAGGAATACCCCACCTCCCTCACCTGCCCCCATGGAGCAATGTATGCATCAAGTGCAGCATTTTATGGACGTCAACATGATTACTGCATGGCTAATGTGGTAATGTTTGTAATACACCAGGTGCAACATAATGCAAAATGTCGCATGACATCTGCATTGTGCAGTTGGATGTGGATCACATAAGCATGGCAGCAATATGCTTTGCATGCACAAGTGTGCCTATGCAGTACAATTGTTTGTATGGTCAACACCATGGTGGCTGCAGTACACAAGGGGATCCCATAGACAATACTTACTGTCCTGAGGGCCCGCCCTGTTGAGGCTGAACATCAGGATTGATTTTGCAGACTATTTCCCTGAATGAGTCTCATATGACCTGTGCCGTGTCTTGAAAGAAATTTCCCATCAGGTCCCTCATCTGTGCTTGAAAGTCATCAGTCATCCCCTCCCTGATCTGGTCCTGAAAGTTATCTGCCTGTGGTGGTCAACCAGGGTGCAGCAGGGATGATGGTACGTGCAGGTCCAGGTCCTTTCTCATTGTCATCATCATCTGCATCATGGTCATCATCATCAGAATCCGAGTAATCAGGCAGCTGTCTAACATAGCATATGCTCGTATCCAGCGCCTGATAGGAGAGTGACCATGGGTCCCACTCTCTTGTGAAAGTGAAACACATAAGAAAGAAAGTACATAATATGCATTCATATGACTATATAACATACCCACTGTGACACAATACACAGACGGAAGACATTTGGTATGACACATTACAATAAGGTTTGGCCATAGTCAAGTCTACCGCCAAGTGCAATGTAAGGCATGAATCCAAACCATAATGATGAAAGCCACTTGTCTCTCAGTCTGCACATTCCTGTGCAAAACATGGCTGTCATGAAACACAAACTGATGTGCACAGAAAGAAAGTAACAGACATTAGGTACCATGCCTTCAACATGATCTCTACAGATGAGAACAAAGATATATCACCATACTTTACATGTGTCATTAAAACCACCTTCTCAGATCATATGGCCTATATGGATTATGTATAAGATGTATAATGAAAACAAATGAAGCTAGCAGGTGGATAGCCATGCTCACTACACATTCCTAATGTCCTATTATTTGTATTTATTGATAATATCAATAGAGGCCCATGTGTGAGCCAATATATTCATCACAGAATATAAACAGGTTACTCCAGTGCATGGCATACACTTCACAGCTTATCTGTGAAAGTCCTGCCATTACCTGACTAATTAGGAACCAGTCATCATTATGCATGACAGACATGTACACAGGCAGCACATGTACATATCATGACATATGAAGACAGGCATGCCATAACACTATGGCATGCAACACTGACATGGCTCTCCATTGCAAAACAAATGCTACACTATTAGACCACTGTGAAACTGATAACATAACATAAATACTGGGGCCTGTAGTGAGTAATGCTTGATTTATGCCCCACTACATTGTCAAGCAGACTGTCTAAGAAGACATCACTATTTTCATGCTTCCTATGTTGTATGTGCACCTTGAACATTTATGTCAAGGTGTGAATATGTGAATCACTTACAATTGCAACCCAGGTGTCTGTTCATGTAATGAGTCATGTTAATAGCTGCTAAATAACCTATGTGCATTATGAAGATATAGTAAGATGAAAAATCAGTCGGAAATATAAACACTATATACAAATGAGATGGGCATTATGAGCATTGCAAGATGGTCACTGGCTGACACAACAATGACATCAAGTAGTTGGAATGCAGTACAACACTCTAAAACAACTGGACAATTATAAACACGGTGACATCATGTGATATATAAACCCTTAGGATATTTCATACACACATTACTGTCTGTTAGCTAATGTATCAACAGCCTACATACAGTTTTTAGGGATTCCTGTGTATGTAACTGCAAAACGCAACTAGCGTAATGCTGATCAGTGATTATGTAGCAGGCAAATATAAATGAAGAACATGAGTGGCTATGTGCACAATAATTCCTAAACGCAGGATACAAGTCTTGTAGCAGAAGCGCTAGCCATGTTGAACTGAAGTACATATAGTACACATAGTCTGCCAATAGTAGTACAAATGCTGAGACAGCAGATACCAGTCAGTATGTGAATAGGCAGGATATGCATAACAGAACAGTCACTAAGTACCACACATGGACCTAAAAGGGTACCACCACCTACTGTCAAACAGCAGCAAAAGAACAATTAACTGGTAATTGAAACATCACACCCAAAAGCACTGTAACAGTTGCAAAGAACTGTCTGTTATCTAGGTTGTAACATGCAATGAAAAACTTTACCCTCAGCAAACATACTCTGCTTCTAATGCACATGTAAACATTTTTAATGAAATTTATACTGTTAAGCACAGGAAACTTATGGTTATTGCAGTTACCTTGTAGATGCATGGTGGGTAGTCTTACATTAATAGAAGCAAGCATGGAGCTGCAAACAAAACCACTCCTCTAACAATGTTATAATCTGTTCTATGTGAAATAACTAACCCATACCTCTCTCTCTCTCAGCTGCTAGTCCAGCCTGTTCATCCATTCAAGCCACAATTCCATGTCCTGTCTTCATCACCTGCAAAAGGTGCAAGGCATATGTGAATGGCAGAGCTTAGGTAAGTATAAAATAAAAATAAAATACAGAGAGCAGTACATGTTCTCTATCTTTTATATTGCAGACTCAGTATATTCATTTATTGCTGTGTCACACACAATACTTCACATATTGGAAGACTACTGAACACAGATTGCAGGATCAGTGAATCAAATCTGTGACTCTCAGCTGGGTTCACATTATAACCCTGGCACCTATCACCTACCTAATCCATCTTAGCTGTGATCATATGAAGTAACTGCAATTAAACAGATCAAAAGTATGACTGTACAGGGAAGGAGTAAAAACATGGATCAGGGCTTCCACATTGCAAGATGGGTAAACTACAGTGCAATGTTCACTATGTGCTGTACATTTGCAAACCAAAACATGCCAACCTGACTGCATGTCAACACACTGGTCATAAAAAAAAAAAAACATAGCTGTAACATTTCATAGCTCAAAGTGTGGGATGTTTTTATAGAGCACATATCTGCTCCTAACAGACAAATACACCGTTCTTTCTGTTCATTACATACATCAAAATGTATGCCCCCCCCCCCCACCGTTGTAGAAGGAAGTAGTAGTCCACAAAAACCTGATAGGCCAAAGAACAGCCATAAAGACAATTAAGTGGAACCTTGAGGATAAGAAAGAATAAGAAGTTATGTACCTACCATAACATTCCATGTTACTTGTCTTCTTCTTGCCTTCTTTCTTGCTGGTTGGCTCGGCCATTTTCTAAAGCTTGAGAGCTACTTACTGGCTCGAGGCCTCCCTATATCCCACAATGCATGGCGCTAGACCCCCAGATCTCGTTTGGAAGACCTAACACCATAATAATAAAATTTGTAGGGCAAACTGTCCCAATAACAAGACTTCAGCTACAGGGCCGAAGAAAAGTGTAGAGGACACAAAAATGGTAAAGACTCAGCCAGTGATAAGACTAGTAGGAGAGCTCTTCTCGGTCCATCTAGGCTAGGGGGATGGAGGGTGGGATGCAAGAAAGAAGGCGAGAAGAAGACAACTAACATGGAACGTTATGGTAGGTACATAACTTCTTAATGTTAAGTTGTCTCTCTCGCCTTCATTCTTGCTGGTTGGGACAGCATCCCTAGCACCTTAGTCCTGGGTGGCTCATCAGAACAGACTCTTGAGCACAGTGGAACCAAAATCAGCTCTGCTCCTGGAGGCCAGATCCAATTTATAATGTGAAATGAAGGTATGAGGGGTGGCCCATGTGGCCACCGCACAAATGGCTTCCATTGGTAATCTTGCTTGAAAGGCTACTGACGTAGCTAAAGCCTTAGTAGAGTGGCCTTTAGGTTTAGCAGGGAGCTCTTTATGCCTCAACTGATAAATAAGGGTAATAATAGAGGACAACCACCTGGATAAAGTTACTTTGGACACTGGTTGACCCTGCTTACCCTCTGCATAGGACAGGAAGTGTTGGTCTGATTTCCTTATTTGCTCAGTCGTATGCAAATAGAAACATAATTGCCTATGAACGTCCAACTGGTGTAATTTGTGTTCAGATTTGTTGGTATAATTTGGAAAAAAGACTGGTAGATCGATGGATTGATTCAAATTGTTCTCAGTGGGGACCTTAGGAAGGAACGAAGGATTAGTCCTGAGTGAAACTCTATCCTTATGGAAAACTAGATAAGGAGGATGAACACAAAGGGCTTGAAGTTCAGAAACTCTCCTCGCTGAAGTAATGGCCACCAAAAAGAGTGTTTTCCAAGTAAGCAATTTCAAAGAACAGGAAGCTGCCGGTTCAAAGGGGGGAAGTATCAAGGAAGCTAGGATCAAATTCAAGTCCCAGGGAGGCGAGGGATCCCTGACTGGAGGCCTAAGCAAAATTGTTCCTTTCAGAAAGGCTTTGCAAAGCTTATGGGACATGATGCTCGTCTCTGACAGGCCCGTATGGAAATTGGAGATTGCCGCCAATTGAACTCTAATGGTGGCCGACAAGGAGCCCGCTTGAAAAGGTTCTGCTAAGAAGTCCAGAACGTTATGGACAGGGGCCATAAAGGGGTCAATATTTCTAGCCTCTGCCCAGAAAGAGAAACGTTTCCACTTACTAGCATAAGTCTTCCTGGTTGTAGGTTTGTGCGAGGAGAGGATAATCTCACGCACTGAATTGGAAATACTGGGAAGCCTGGCTAGGGTTGGAAGTGGAGCAACCAAGCAGTGAGGTTGAGAGACTGAAGAGACTGATGCAGCCTGCCCGACTGATGGATCAGGAGATCCGGAACTGGGTCCAGATTCCATGGCTGTTCTAGAAGATGACAATGCAGGAATGGGAACCAGATTTGTCGAGGCCAGTAAGGAGCATTGAGGATCATTCTGCAACCCAGCACAGTAGCTTTCTGAATCAGTTTGGGGATTAGTGGAAAGGGTGGGAATGCATACAGAAGTCCCTGGGGCCAATTGTGAACTAGAGCGTCTCTGGGGGAGTGTCCGGGAAGAGGGAAGAGAGTGAAGAAACTGTTGCACATGCTGTTGAGAGGAGTTGCGAAAAGGTTGCAGCAAGGCTGACCCCATTTGCGGAAGATCCTGTCCGCTACTGTCCTGTTGAGAGACCACTCGTGAGGCATGAGAATAGCTCTGCTTAGCCTATCTGCTATGACATTGGACTTCCCAGGGATGTGCGTTGCCGTCAGAAACCATTGAGAGGAGATCACCCACTGCCATAGTCTGAGTGCTTCTCGACGTAAGGGATAAGACTTGGTTCCGCCCTGCTTGTTGATGTACCACACTACAGACATATTGTCTGTCTGAATTGCAATGGTCCCAGTGGGTAGAGAGTTCTGAAGAGCTTGCAACGCTAAAAGCACCGCCCTCATCTCCAAGACATTTATGTGCAAGTGGTACTCGTGGGGTTGCCAGGTGCCCTGGATAGTCCTGCCCTGAAAATGCCCCCCCACCTGATCAGGGAGGCATCCATGGTCACCGTGGCAACTGGAGGAGGAAGGACAAATGGTCTGCCCTGGGGTACTGATGGAGAGACCATCCACCAAGCCAAGTGGTCTTTGCATGACTGTGTGATTATTATCTTGTGAGACAAAGAAAGTTGTTGAAAAAACCATTGGATGAAAAGCATCCACTGGAGGATCCTCATGTGAAAGTGCACCAGGGGAACTAATATGATCGCTGCTGCCATGAGACCTAAGGTTTTTAGGATGAATCTGGCCTGAATCTTTCTGCATCCTAATAATACTTGTACATGTCGGCGAATGTCTGCTACTCTTTCTACTGGAAGTCTTGCGGACAGATGTTTCATATTTAATCTTGTGCCTATAAAGGTTAAGGACGGACAAGGCGATAAAGCAGACTTTTCTAAATTTATTGAGATACCTAGGTTGGCGCATGTATGGATGGTATAATCCCTGGCTCTCAGCAATTGATGTCTGGTGGTAGCAATAAGGAGCCAGTCGTCTAGGTATGGAAACACCTGGAATCCTTGCCATCTCAGGTGAGCGGTAACCACTGCCATGCATTTGGTGAACACCCTGGGGGCTGTGGTGAGACCAAAGGGCAGGGCTCTGAACTGGTAATGACTGGCTCCCAGCCGGAAGCAGAGAAACCTTCTGGAACGCCTGTCCATTTTGATGTGGTAGTACACATCCTGAAGATCTATGGAGCACATCCAATTGTCCTGACCCAAAAAGAGTAGAATGGACTGAAGCGTGACCATTCGGAACTTCGTTCTTCGAACAGACTTGTTTAGTCAGCTGAGATCCAAAGTGGGTCTCCAGTCCCCTGTCTTTTTTGATACCAAAAAGAACTTTGAATAAATTCCGGATCCTTGCTGGTCTGCTGGGACTTGCTGGATGGCCCGTTTTTTTAGCAGTCTTGAAATTTCTTGTACTGCCTGTTTCCTTAGACTGGGTGGAACATCTGGGATGGGGCTGTTTGATTTTAGGGGAGTGTGGACAAACGGGATTTTGTTACCTCCAGATATGATAGACTGTACCCATTTGTCTCGAGTGATGACATGCCAGGCTTCTGGGTACAGAGACAACCTTCCCCCGACTGCCTCTGAAGGTGGACAGCCGGGCAGCCCCTCAGGGGTGCTGGAAGGGTTTGTCAGGGAAAGATTCCCTGCTACTCTGATTCTGCGGACCCCTTCTGCCCCGCGGGCGGCGTCTATTGTTGTTCCCTCCTCTGCCTCTGGAAGGAAACTCACCACGTGTGTCAAGGACGGCTCCCTGGGGTTTCTGGAACCACATTTTCCCACTCTTCTGACCCTTAGGGTATGGTCTAGAGGGAGTGGAAAAATGGACTCCCACAACAAAGAGAGTCTTGCCTTCCTGCTCACACCTGGTAAGTGTATCTTTCACCTGAGGTCCAGACAGAGCCGAACCATCAAAAGGGGTGTTGGTGAAAGACGCCTTGAAGGGATCAACGAAATTACATAACCACATCCAGGCATGCCTTCTCAAAGCCATGCCTGTGCCTGCGGCTCTACTCGCCCCATCAGCCGCATACAAAATGAGCCGCGTGGAAGAGTTTACAATAGAATTAAGAGTCGCCAGCTGGGAGTTTATCTTGTCTTGAGCCCCCGCAGCTGATGGATCTTGCAGGGTATCTCCTAGCTCCTTGAGGAGATCCCTCTGAAGATGGGTGAAGTGGCACAAATAGTTCAGCGACCACATGGAGAAGGTCGCTGAGGAAAACATCCGCTTCCCATATCTATCCATCATCCTAGACTCTTTATTAGGGGGATGGACAGGTACAGAAGTGTCAGCCAACTCCTTTTTCGTGGCAGCTGCTACCACCATGGCATCAACGGGGACACCCTTTGTCAGAAACTGTTGATCTTGGGGGGCCATGATAAACTTAGTGGGCCTGCGAGGGGTTGGTTCCAGTGTGTCCGGAGCTGACCACGCCTTCCAAGCCACCACTTCCATTAGTGGATCAAAAGGCGGAGACACCCTGGAGGTGGAGGGGCGAGAACCAAACGCATCCAAGTATACTGACTCCTCCTCAGAAGGGTTAAGGGCGGACCAGTTTCCCCTCTGCTTAAGGATCTCAAGGATGCCTGAGAAAGAGATATCTTCAGAGGAGGATCTTGGGGACCCTACTGAATCCTCCAAGTCAGTATCTGATGTGACCGACTCTGGGGAGTCAACATGTTTCCTGTTACATTTTCTCTTTCGAGGTGGCTCCTCTGAAAAATCAGGGGAGGCCTCGGAAGAGGAAGATACACCCAATGGGGTGACCTGGAGCATTTGATCCCCTCACTTGGGGTCTGGAGGAGGGGCAGAGACCGAAGCAGGCACCCTGGGGGGAGGAGCTGAAGGGGCTGATCGAGGTGCAGACTCAGAAGTCAGCACGCTCCTCATGACCTCGAAGGCACCCCTCTCCGGCACAGAAGGGGGTCCCCAATCCAAGGAGATGGGAATCCCCTCCGGCACCGAAAAGGACGGCTCCGAAGCCGATGTAGGAGCTGAGCTTACCTGCGCCGAAGCTCAGAGAAGGAGAATGGGGCTGGACAAGGGTCTGATGACACTCGCCCCCTCGGAGCCGACAAGGGAGTCTCGGCACCCAGATCCCTCCAAGGACGGAACCATTGAAGAAATCGGAGCAGACAAAGGAGCCAAAAGGGGAAGTATTGGCACCGACATTTCCAGGATCCGAGCCCCTACAAGCTCCAGCTCTGAACTGACAGGAGGAGTCGGAAGAGGAACTAGATTGGAAAGAGGAGCAGCCACAGCCTGATGAGGAGGGCTAGTTAACATCTTAGCCAGGGCCTGCGATTTGAGGAGTCTACTGACCACTCTCTCCAAGTCATGATCGGACAGCCTCGAGGACCGAAAAGAGTGGGACCTATGGCTCCATTCAGACTGTAGCAAGGGTGATCCCGGAGCCGAGCGAATCTACTCCAGCGATGGTGACCTGGATCGCTTACGGCTCCCTGATGGCTCTGACAGCAAGGTCGGAGCCGAGAGACAGTTTGATACTTCGGTCTCGGCCGGAACCGAAATTGAAGCAGACGCTCCACCTGGTGACGGCTCCGAACTGGGAGCCAATGGCTTGGTGGGCTTAGGGGTTTTAGCTGGCTGAGACTTTGCCGGAGACCCCTCAGGTTTTAGTAAACCCCTGAGAATTAACTTGTTCTTATGCTCCTGCAGGACTCTTGGACTAAAGGCATGACATACCGAGCAAGAGTCCTGCAGGTGTAGAGAACCCAAACAATAAACACAAGAAGTGCGACCGTCTGTCAGAGACATTTTCTGACAGCACGAGTCACACTTCTTGAACCCTGATACCTTGGTATCCTTCGACATGATAGAAAATAAAAGGAATACCAATGGAGAAAGTTTTTCGACTAGTGTAGAAAAACACACACACACACACACACACACACACACACACACTAGTCCCACACCTTCACACAAAAGACTTATGTAACTATGCTAACAAAAAAGCTAAGAAAATTATGATCTTATACTATAAAAAGGCTAAACACTACTTTCTACTGAAAACACTATACCAGGTTAGGGGATAGCCTCTAACTTAAACGGCCTACTGGAAGATGGGGGGGGGAGAAACTCTCTAAGTAAAATGAGTTTCCAAAGGGTCAGAAAAACAAGGAAACTTAGACTAGTCTACAGAACTACTCTAATTTTAACAAAAAAATTTGAAAACTATACACTAACAATTTAGCTATTACAAATACAAAAGATTAATACGACCTGAGCCAGTGAAGCGCAACCTCGTAGCTGAAGTGGCAAATGAGATCTGGGGGTCTAGCGCCAGGCATTGTGGGATATAGGGAGGCCTCAAGCCAGTAAGTAGCTCTCGAGCTTTAGAAAATGGCCGATTCAGAGCCGAAGGTCGGCTCCAAACCCAACCAGCAAGAATGACGGCGAGAGAGACAACTTAACATATTATGACCCAACCAGCAAGAATGAAGGCGAGAGAGACAACTTAACATATTATGTTTTGTTACTATTATGCAAAAAAAAAACAGAATTTCCAGACACAAGATATAGAAAATGATTAAGAGAGAAATTAGAGGAAAGAAAAATACTTCCACAAGAAAAACTGTCAGAAGCTTCAAATAATTAATTAATACAACATATTTCTGAAAAACAGTATACAGATCAAGAAACTCTGATCTGTTTGGAAAAAAAGCATCTGAGGAAGTGCAAAAATATAAACAACAAAACCTAAAGATTTTTGAAAAGTATAAAAAAGAAATATGGACATAGGTAGGTACTAGGCTATCGGCCCGAGGGCCTACGTAAGCCTAGCCAACAAGGTTCCCTGGCTTACGCCACCCAAGAAAGTTATATTCCTGTGCCACTGTCGAGTAGAGACACAGAAGTGATCCCCGGGGTGTATTTCCGATTTCCCATCCACTCATCAAGATTTTTCTTGAAAAGTGCTAGTGAAGAACTTTGCTTGACATAGATGGGTAGCCTGTTCCAGAGTATGGGAAGTCTCTGGGACAGGAATCCATTCCCCCAGCATGTCCTGTTTATTGTAGTGACAAGGTTTAGGTCCCTAGACCGTGTAGCTTGGAGGGATTGGGATTTCTTTAGGTGTAGCATGTCCAACAGCTCTGGGTTTGACATAGCTTTATATGTTAGGCAGAGATCACCTCAGAGTAGGCGATATGCTATGGAGTAAAGCTGGAGTTTTTTGAGACGGTCAGTGTAGGGCATCTGTTTGAGGCCAGTAATCCTCTTTGTCAGGTACTGCTGTGGCCTTTCCAGATGCTGCAGATGTCTTGTGAGGTACATTCCAAAAGGGGTGTTGTACTCTATAATGGGTCTAATGAGTGTAGAGTAGAGGGGAACAATGACCTCTTTTTTCCTGGATGAGAACCCTTTTATAATGAGGTGTGCCACATAGAAGGACTTCCTGACTACTGTGGCGATGTGACTATCAAAGGACAGACTACTGTCCACCTGGGTTCCAAGGTCTCTTATCACACATTCGGTGTTAAGTAGACTGCTGTCTATGTAGTAGTTCATGGGTACAGAGTTTTTACCAAAGGGGATGACAATGCACTTTTTTGGCATTGAGCTTGAGGCCATGGCTCTGACACCAGGCATCTGTCTCAGCAAGGCCCTTCTGTAGGATTTCCACGTCATTTGGGGACTTGACTATGATTCCTAGTTTGCAATCATCTGCGAACCTCATTAGCCAGAGGCCTTCTATGTTAGCCTGTACTTCAGAGAAGTAGATACCAAACAGGAAAGGTCCCAGGACTGAACCCTGTGGTACTCAACTTGTCACTGGTTTGAGGTCAGATATGTAGTGTGCAACTTTTACAGTGTGGGTTCTGTCAGTGAGCCAGATGGCAACCCATCTTGTGACGTAGAGATTTATACCTAGTTTAGTCAGTTTAGCTATAATTCCAGAATGGGGGATGGTGTCGAAAGCCTTGGCGAGGTCAAGATAGGCTGTGTGAACCACCTTACCATCATCTACAGCCTTGGTGACTGCCTCAAAGAAGTCAATCAGGTTCAGGAGGCATGATCTGCCTTTCACAAACCCGAACTGGGTGGGATCCAGAATTTGGAGGTTACCTGTGTCTTTGTTTATGAGTTCCATGATGATACATTCAAACGCCTTGCAGACCAGGCTCGTCAGGCTAATAGGCCAATAGTTCCCGGGATCAGTGGTGGCTCCCCCTTTGTGGAGTGGGATAACTGTTGCTGTACGCCATTCAGTGGGCACAAAGCCTGATGTGAGGCTATGATTGAACATGGTGCTTAGGTGGGGAGCCAGTTCATTCTGAAGTTCGTTGAAAATGCAGCCTGGGATGTTGTCTGGTCCCATGGATGCTGTGTTTTTGGCTTTAGAGAATGCAGCCTTTACCTGCGTAGTTGTGATTACAGGGGCTCTGCATTCTTCCTGTATAGATATGGGCCCTTTAGGGGGTGAGGGGGGGTAAAGTTAGCACTGAACCTATCTGCCAGGATGTTGGCAATATCAAGTTGGTTCTGTAATTTTCATGCCGTTGTGCTGTAACTCAGAGCAGATCTGGGTGTTGCCATTGAGATTCTTGATATAGCTATAGAATGCTTTATGGTTGTCCTTAGAATCAGTGGTGATGTTGTTTTCATAGCTAGCTTTGGAGGATCTTATAAGGGATCTCAGCTTCTTATTGAGGCTGACCAGGGAGCTCCTCCACTCATGGGATTTTACTCTCTTTTGCAACAATTTCTTCCTTCTGTTGTACAGTTTGTTTATGGCAGGGGACCACCAGATTAGCTTCCTTTTTTTGAAGGATAGCATCTTGGTTCTGTTTGGGATAGCATGATCCAGGCACTCGTGTAAGTGCTTATGGAGTGCATTTGTGTAGGATTCAGCAGTCGTAATTGTATTGTCCATCTGCATGGTTGTCATGAAGTTCACCACTTCTGTCTTAAGAAGTATGAAGTTGGCTTTGGAGAATTTTTTTACTGTGGTTTCCTTAATGGGGGGTGGGGTCGGGATGTGGATATCAAGGGTGATTAGCTTATTGTTGGATTAGACCAGTGAGGATTTGACTTCAGGTTTGGAACACTGGTCACTCATGTTGGTAATGGCTAGGTCCAGGATATTGTTACCCCTGGTGGGGGTTGTGGATAAGTTGATCCAGGGTATTGGAGTTTATGAATTCCTGAAAGCGTTGTGCGAAGGAATTGGTACATGAGTAGTTTTCCCAGTTAAAGGTGGGGCAGTTGAAATCACCCATTATTAGGGTGTTTGGTTGAACCCTAATATTTTCCAGTACATCAAGAAAAGAGGAGTGGGAATCTTGGGGCATGGTGGGGGATCTGTAGCAAGCTACAATTTAGATTGAAGTTTTGCCCAGAGTTAGTTGCACTTGGATAATCTCAGATGCATTATGCTGAGCAACTAGCCTGGAGTTGTGGATATCCTTAATGAATATGGACATACCTCCGCCTTTGGTGTTTCGGTCCAGCTTACATAGCCGAAAAGTGTGGTATGAGTTATAGCCTGGTAGTGCAGGGCTGCTTTCTGGAGCCTTGAACCAGATCTCAGTCACTGCACAGATAACAATGTTCTCCATTTTAAGGAGTACCTCGAGTGAGTGCATTCTGAGATTAAGACTTCTAGCATTGAGTAGCATTACCCTCAGTTTTTGCTTGCCTGTTCCTGTTACGGTGGTGAATTTGTCATTTGTCCCTTGCCTAAAAAAGGCACTATAGGGGCGGCAAGAGCCTTAGCCAGTATCCGGAATCCTAGGGGCAACAGGAGCAGGCCATCTCTGGCAAAGTATCGTGGCCTGTCGACCATGTCATCCCAAGCAGACAGATACTGGATCCCCCTAGAATAACACCAGAAGCTCAGCCAATTGTTGAAGTCAATCATTTTGTCCTTGTACTGTGGTATCATTCTGGGTGATGGCAGAATGCTACTCAGGGCTAGGGTCATACCTGCCTGGGCTACAAGATCGGAGAGCTCTTTCATGTCTCTTTTCATGTAGTCCAGGGAGGTACGTCTCAGGTCGTTCACACCAACATGGAAAATTATAGAGTCATATTTGTACTTGTGGAGTGACCTGAGTGTGTGGGTTATGTGGCGGATCCTGGCACCCGACAGACAGCTGACAGTAACCTTCTCTTTGTTTAGCCTGGTGAGTGGGACATCAGTGTGCCTGACTATAGAGTCACCTATGATTAGTGTGTTGGATACGTGGTTTTGCCTTATTGGCTGTGGTTGAGTGGCACACTGAGTCTGTGGGCTACGTGTCATTTGAGTTGTGTTGGGGGGTGGAAGTTGCTTGTGTTTCTGCTTTGGCAGTCTCTGTTGCTTGGGCAGATTATTATTGAGAGCCTCCGCAAATGTTTTTGTGTTTCTATGTGTGGATTTTGGTGGTATAGATTTAGTGAGATTATGTGATAAGTGTGATGTGGTGGAAGTGTTTACCTTCTCCTCTTGAATGTCAAGTTCGGTCTTGGTTGGAGAGAGCTTTACCTCCAGTTTGGCTAGATAAGTGCATCTCTCACAGGTTGTAGTGTTGGGTGGTAGGAGGAAAGGGTTGTCTGTGTACGAGGCAATTTCTACATTGCCTCCAGATGCCCAGATTCATCAGATTGACAGGACAAAACACTGAGAGCTGACCCTTGGACATGCCTGAATAAAAAACTATTTTCCTCTAGATAAGTGAGGAAAGTGAGTACAATAGCTGTTTTTCTCTAAGTAAGTGAGAAAAGTGCAACAACTGTTTTCCTCTAGGTAATGAGGAAGGTTTAGTGCTATAGTAATTAGTAGCTTATTTAGTGCTTACAAAAAGTACTGAACAAGTGCTGAGCACGAATAAGCAAATTCAAGTGCTAAAACTAAGACTCTGTATCTGCACTAGACTAGTTACAGGAAAAAAACAAGTGCAAATGCAGGCTTTCAAATGAGAAAGTTAAGAGAGATGGAAAAGATTGCCCAGATGGCCAATAATTACAATTTCTGGGCCAGAACCACTCCTTATGTGGTAGACAGGTTACCTAGTGCTTACCACTCCCACTGACAAGCTAGAAGGCTTCCCTCCAACACAGAAAGGCTTGTGGGGGGGGGGCTCAGAAGCTTACATACAGTCCTGGATACAGTAAATCTGTAACTGGACTACACTAGTTATAGGAAAGGAAGGAAACAGGCTTACAGTTTGTTTTTTTTTTGTTTTTTTTTTTACAGAAAAGTAGCTAAAACAGCAGTAAAAACAATTCAAATGCAGTGCAAGCTAGCACACTTGAGTATGTAGCAATATTAGACCAAACACAGTTTAAAAAATGCAGTTAAATTAAAAATGACTAAAAACAAGTGCAGAAGGAGTGCATAGGTAGAATGTGTTAAAGAGATGGGACTGGGGGGAGTGTCCCAGATCAAATCTACAGTGGGGCAGGCAACTGCAAAAGCCACCAAATTTAAACAAACCAGAGATAGGGAGGGTGCGTAAGACAAAACACTTTCAGCAGAGATCTGAAAAAATATACAGTGAATCAAAAATAACAGTTCACAACTCTGAATAAAATTAGTCCAGCAACAATTTACAGTACACAATTCTGAAGAACCAAATAATATACTTAGCTCTGTATATTTCCAGATAGTTTGAAAAGAGTTCTGTTAGACACAGGTTCCAGCAATGATATGCAGGCTGTTAACTAACATGGTCTATTATTATGCAAGTAATCCTTCAGATAGTCAGATGACACAAGCTGTAAAAACCAGTTATATCAACTTAAGACACAGCAGAAAATAGGGAGAGGTGGGACAAAACACTCTCAACGACATGGGAAGGAAAGAAAGAAAGATTTGATATGGTGCAATATTTATGCAAAGGATACAGCCAAATCAATCAATATAAAGATGGCAGCCCCAAAGATATTCAAAGAGAAATACAGGCAAAGGCATCCAGATATGGAAAATTTCACAATAAAAAATAATATCACAAAGAGGGAATGTAGAAAAGAAGATTAATAAAGTAGAAGTTAAAAAAATAGAAGTTGCAGTTATGGAGTGCCTGTGAAGTGAAAGATTTGGTGTAGAAGGTCTAACACAGGTTTCATCACAAGCATGATGGAGTGAGTCCCCAAAATAAGGAAAACCAGGAAGATCAGGAGACATATGAAGAAGAAATATGGACATGGGAAAGAAAAAGAGATTTAATATGGTGTAATATTTATGCAAAGGGGAAATCAAAACTAACCAGTACAAAAAGAGCAACACCAAAGACATTTTATAAGAGATATAGGCAAAGGAATCCAGACATGGAAAACTTTACAATACAAAAATAAGAAGACACAGAGGAAAAGAAGAAAATGTGATCAGTAATGGAAAAGTTAAAGAAATAGGAACTGAGGTTATGGAGTACTTGCAAAGTGAAGGATTCAGTGTAGAAAATCTAATTCAGAAAGCACCACCAAAGGATAGAGCAATGCATATCCAAATTAAGGGGAAACAGTGGAACAGGAAGCAATTGGTTATGTGCCATATGAAGATATTTTGGAGCCTTCCACAGGAAACCTGTATAAATGTTCACTTGAAGCTGGACAGCAAGGGAAGGAACAGGCAATGTGGAAACTGATGCAGTCAATGTTTTGGAGTGATAGGCCAGTGAGTTCCCGTATGACAGAGCAACGGATGGCATATGATGAAATTGAAGAGAATGTGCCACAGGAAGATGTTACAGAACTTTCTATAGAATGCCCGCAGGAAATGGAAAACAAAAAATGCGTCCTCAATTTAGAAGAAAATGAAATAAGAAAAGAGTTGTTTGATTTAACAGACATAGATAGCCATATTAAGATCAATGAAAGAGGCTACAAAAGGTCAATAAAGCCCAAAAAGGGAGAAGTTTGATAAAACAAATGAACACAGTAATTAGGACTGTCCATAAAGATCCATGCAATATAACAGAAGTAAACAGGATATATTACTGTGCAGCTAAATTAGTAACTGATAAAATTCTACCACAAGAACACAAGGTAGTGAGGGAAAAGAAGGGGAGAAATCAAATACCATCATGGAAGTATCGAATAGAGAAAAGTATAAAGCAATTAAGACAAGAGGTGTCACTGTTAGAAGAATATAGAAGAGGGAACACATCAACAAAAATCTAAGAAAGATAGACTTGATAAAAGCAATGCTCAGTATCAGAATAAACCAGGATCCATCATGCACTATCGCAAATAACAAACTAAAAATCTCAGCACAGGTGGAATAAATTAGAAGATATGCAGATAAATATACAGGAAAAGTACAAAATAAGCAATTTAATGATGACCCAAAAAAGTTTTACAGAGAATTGGGAAACAAGGTAAAAGTAAGCAGGAATGGAAATCAAACCAGAAGTAGATAAAAATCAGTCAGCAGCTGAATGTGCCAAAAAAACAAAAAGAATATAAGGTGAAGGACCAGATGAGAAGATAAGAAATGTGGAAAATGCATAAATACAGTTGCAAGTATAGAAAACTTCTGGAAGAACCTCATGTTGATCAGGAACGAATGCAGGAATGGTTAAGGCGAGGCAAATTCAAACCATGAGATGAAAGGTTAATGTTGGTGGCCCAAGATAGTGGGCTACGTACACGCTGGTTTACAAAGTCCATTGAGCATGTGGGACAAACAGACAAATGTAGGTTTTGTAAAACCAAATTGGAAACAGTTGCACACCTTTTTGCTGGTTGTGACATACTAGTGGCAGAAGGACTGTATACTGAAAGGCATAATAATGTGAGAAGACTATTGTACTGGGGATTGTGCAAACATTATGGTACTGAAGTGGCTGAAAAACACTGGAAACATGAACAACAAAGCATCATAGAAAACAATGAAGTTTATCCATTACCAACAGTTCAAAAGATAGGTGCTAGAAAATCAGATATAGTGGTCCATGAAAAGAAGACAAAAGCATTGATTATTGAAATCACCAGACAAAGTGACTACAGTGTTTTGAATACAGTGAGACAGTCATAAAATATCAGGATTTGCAGGCAGAAACGAGAGCAATGTGGAAGAAAGATACCCAGACAGTCCCAATAGTAGTAGGAGCAACAGTTCTTATAAAAAAGAATCTACAGTCATATTTAGATAAGTTACCAATACACGTAACTCCATACAAATTGTAGAAGTCATTACTGAGCACATTGCAGGTGCTGAGAAGAGCATTTCTAACTGACATAAAAGATTGCAACAATACTAATGTCATGAACTTTAATCGTACTTTGACTTAGGAATGGGGTCCATTCCCATCATGATATTAGAAACCCAAAAGATTTGGAGAAATTAAAAATAGGTTAGGTAGCAGGCCAAGAAATGTCTACATCGAATTTATTTTTACATACCAAATCATACCTTACAAATATTCCTTATATTCAGGGATATCTTTCATTTAGATTCATAATGTATATTGGTCCCTCTCACTCCCTGTTAATAATACAAGCAGAAAGGTAGTTCATTGGACTTACTAAATTATGAAATAGGTATACAGCACCTTAACTTTGGAAATTGTATAGTATTTCACATTCCTATACTGTTACTGTTACACATTAATAGTAGTAACATGGAAAATGTGTCCATGACCATCACTGATTATTTCTGAATTAGTCCTTGATTTTGTGGAGATATATCCCTAATTATTTGAGAGCTGGGTTCCAAGTGTATAGGTGAAGCCTTACACATAAAGCTCCAGACAAGTGACAAGTGGAGTACCCCAGGGTTCAGTCCTGGGACCACTCTTGTTTAGCATCTACTTCTCTGAAGTACAGGCCAACACTAAGGGACTCTGGCTAACAAAGTTCGCAGATGACTGCAAACTGGGAGCCATTATTGAATCCCCAAATTATGTGGATATTCTACAAAAGGGCCGTACAGAAACAGATGCTTTGTGCCAGAGCCATGGGCTCAAGCTCAATGCCAAGAAATATATAGTTATCACCTTTGGGAAAAAACATGTACCCATGAATTACCACATAGGTGGCAGTACACTAAACACTGAAAGTGTGATAAGAGACTTAGGGACACAGGTGGACAGTGGTCTGACCTTTGATAACCACATCACCACAACAGTCAGGAAATCCTTCTATGTGGCACACCTCATCATTAAGGGCTTTTCATCCTGAAAAAAGGATGTCACTGTCCCACTGTACTCATCCCTCATTAGACCCAGTATAGAATACAACGCCCCATTTGGTATGTACCTCTCAAGACATCTGCAACAACTGGAAAGGCCGCAAAAATACCTCACTAAAAGAATCACAGGCCTAAAGCAGATGCCCTATGCTGACCGTCTAAAAAAACTCCACCTATACTCTGTCGCATATCGTCTACTCAGAGGCGATCTCTGCTTAACATACAAGGCCATGTCAAACCCAGAGCTGTTGGACATGCTACACTTAAAGAAATCCCAATCCCTCAGAGACACACACTCCAGGGATCTAAACCTTGTCATCACAATGAACAAAACATGCTGGATGGATAGGTTCCTGACCCAGAGACTCCCCAGACTCTGGAATAGACTGCCTATACATGTCAAGCAGAGCGCCTCTTTGGCCCTTTTCAAAATGAACCTTGATGATTGGATGGGAGATAGGAAATTCACCCAGAGGATCACGTCAGTCGCCCTGCTAGACAGGGGTCCAGGGAAGTAAATACTGTGGGAAGAAAAGGACAGGGAATTTTTATGGCTAGGCTTGTATAGGCCCTAGGGCCAATAGCCTAGTACCAACTTATGAACCTATATTAACATAGCTGCTGTTGCCAGAACAATTATGGATAATGGAGATATTCATAGTAATCTGACAAGTAAACGCTATAGGTGTAGGCATTTACAAACTAGCTGTAAACATGAACAAGCTGGTATCTATAGAAGCATTTTCAAAATGTTTACACAGACAGATAAAATGTAATGTGAGCTATCCCCTACTTGGATTTGATCCCACATTTATCAAATCTATATGCACACTGGTCTCTTACTTAACAGGTTGAGCTAATAGACAGCACACTTCCTTCCTTCCTAAAAATGTGTTATTGGATGTGTGTCCATATCCCTGCAGATAATGGAAGAGTACACACTCCTCTGACACCTCAACACTATAGGCCTTCATCCCCACATACATTTGAGGTGTGTAACAGCCAGATAGCATTAAGTTTTACAATGTACAACATCTGCTAGATATGCTAACTTGCAGCAGTGTTACAATAATGTGTTCAACAAATAGATACTTAACATTACTGTGTATTTTCTAAAGCAGAATTGACTAACATAGGTCTGTAGGAGCCTGTATTCACACAAACAGAAGTATACTGTGCGATGAACTCAAAGTATTATGGATAACAGAGAAATGCAGTCATCTGCAGCCTATACACTATAGGCATCAGTTAAGCAAGGTTATATTGGATGTGTATAATGATGTACTGTATAAGGTGGAAAACAAGAAGTTATGTACTCACCATAACGTTCCATGTGAGTTGTTCATCTCGCCTTCATTTTTGACTGATGCGTTCGGAGCCGATCCATCGGCTGCGGTACGGCCATATGCAAAGATCGAGGTCTTCCAGTAGCTCGAGGCCAAGCCCGTATCCCATGATGCACTGTGAATTACCTTAGATGTTGTTTGCTGCATGTACTATAACCATATAAATCAGCTATCCCCCTATGGAAAAGAAGGAGACATTGAGCAACCAGGATGAGACCAACATCTAGATCAGCTATCAGCCAGGTTGGGGAAGGAGGGAGGGACGTAAGAATGAAGGCGAGATTAACAACTCACATGGAACGTTATGGTGAATACATAACTTCTTAATGTGAAGTTGTTCAATCTCACCGTTCATTCTTGACTGATGGGTAGCGTCCCTAGCACCATCAATTTCAGGTGGCTCATGGGAATACATTCTTCAGGACCATAGACCCAAAGGAAGCCCTGTCCCTGGAGGCCTTATCAACTTTGTAATGAGTGATAAAGGTATGAGGTTTTCACCAAGTGGCTGCTGCACAAATGTTATCAAGGGGCAGTTTGGCTTGGAACGCAGATGATGTAGAAACTGCTCTGGTTGAGTGAGCTTTAATCTTGTGTTGCAAAGGCATATTAGCAGCTGAATAGACAAAGATGATACAATCAGATAACCATTTAGACAGAATTGTTTTAGCCACTGGTCTACCTTTTCTGGATTCAGAGAATGAAACAAAGAGCTGGTCTGATTTCCTAATATCTTTTGTTGTATCCATATAAAATCCAAGCTGTCTGTGAACATCAAGTTTGTGCAGCATATACTCCAACTTGTTGGAATGATTAGGGAAGAAAACTGGTAACTCAATAACTCGGTTGATATTGGTTTCTGAACAAACTTTGAGCAAAAAGTAGGGATTTGTCCTAAGTGAAACTCTGTCAGCATAAAAAATCAAATAAGGAGGGCTGATAGATAAAGCCTGAAGCTCTGACATTCTGCAGGCATAAGTAATAGCTACCAGAAATATGGTTTTCCACAATAAATATTTGAGGTCACAAGATGACGCTGGTTCAAACGGGGGGAGGATTATATGTGACAGCATAAAATTTAGATTCCATGGAGAGTAGGGAGTTTTCACAGGTGGTCTCATATGAAATGTCCCCTTGAGAAAGGCCTTGGATAACTTGTGGGACATGCTATTTAACCTATCAATCCCAAGATGAAAATTAGATATAGCAGCCAACTGGACCCGAACTGTTGCTGCTGCCATTCCTTTATTAAAAATCATAGTCAAGAATTCTAGTATGGATGTCAAAGAGGCTTGTTAGGGATCATTATTATGCTTAGAGGCCCATATGGAAAATCTCTTCCACTTACTAAGATATAATCTTCTAGTGGACGGCTTATGAGAAGACAAAAGAATCTGTTTTGTCTCATTGGAAAAGTTATGAATCCTGGCTATGAGGGGAACTGGAGCAGCCAAGCTGTCAGCTTCAGTGACTGCAGAGAGGGATGAAGGTCCCCCGACGGATGTGTCAAAAGGTCTGGAACTGGGTCCAGAATCCAGGGATCCTCCAAGAGATGATGTTGAAGGAATGGGAACCAAATCTGCCAAAGCCAATGAGGTGCTACAAGGATGATGGTCCTTCCCACTGATTTTGCTTTCTGAAGAACCTTGGGAATCAATGGAATTGGTGGAAATGCATTGAGGAGACCCGGGGGCCAATTGTGTACGAGTACGTCCCTTGGGGCTACTCTCGGAGGGGGAATCAGGGCAAAGTAGCTTCTGCATTTTGTGTTGATGTGACTGGCAAAAAGGTCATAGCAAGACTTGCGCCATTTGTGAAAAATCCTGTCCGCAATCTCTTTCTTGAGGGACCACTCATGTGGCAACAAGATTGCCCTGCTCAGTTTGTCTGCTATCACGTTGGATCTCCCCAGGATGTGCGTTGCCAACAGAAAGCGCTGGGAGGAAACAGCCCACTGCCAAACTCTGAGGGCTTCTCGGCAAAGGGGGTAGGATCTGGTTCTCCCTTGCTTGTTCAAGTACCAGACCATTGACATATTGTCTGTCTGAATCGCAAATGTTCCTAGAGGAAGAGAGTCCTGGAAATTCTGCAATGCCAAAAGTACTGCTCTAATCTCCAGAACATTGATATGCAAGTGTGACTCCTGATCGGTCCATGTACCTTGGGCAGTCTTTCCCTGAAAATACCCCCTCACCCTATCAGGGAAGTGTCCGTGGTTACAATATCTACTGGAGGGGGTAGAACAAAGGGACTTCCTATGGTGACATGAAGAGACATCAACCACCACTGGAGATCTTTCTTGCAAGAGCTTGTAATCAATATTGTGTGGTCCATGGGTAGTTCCTGGTACGACCATTGAGTGAACAACACCCATTGAAGGATCCGCATATGCATTCTTGCTAATGGTATGGCTAGGATTGTAGTAGCCATCATACCCAATACTTTCAGAACTTCTGAAGCTGGTGGTCTGTCTTTTGATACCAATGTGCTGACGAAGAAGAAAGACTCTTTCGACTGGTAGCCTAAGAGTGGTGGTTGAGGTGTCTAGCTCTGCCCCGATAAAAATTATATTCTGCAATGGCGACAAGGCAGACTTTTCTGAGTTGACTGTAATACCTAAATGATTGCAGAGTGACAAAGTGTACTCCCTTGCCTGAATAAGTTGATGCCTGGTGGTGGCAGTAAGGAGCCAATCGTCTAGGTATGGAAACACCTGGAATCCTAGACGCCTCAGGTGAGCTGTGACTACTGCCATGCATTTGGTGAACACTCTGGGGGCTGTAGTGAGACCAAAGGGCAGGGCTTGAAACTGAAAATGATTGGCTCCCAGCCAGAAATGCAGGTAATCTCTGGATGGCCTGACCATCTTTATGTGGTAGTACACATCCTTGAGATCTGTCGAGCACATCCAATTGTCTTTCCCCTAAAAAGGGAAGAATAGACTGAAGCGTGACCATCTGGAACTTCTCTTTCTTTATGTATTGGTTGAGTCTGCTGAGGTCCAAAATGGACCTCCAGTCCCCTGTTTTCTTTGGAACCAAAAAGAATCTTGAGTAAGTTCTGGATCCTGTCTGGTCTGCTGGGACTGGCTGGATGACTCTTTTTCTGTAGCAACTTTCGAACCTCTATAGTTGCTTATTCCCTGTAACTGTGTGGAACGTCCGGGATTCTCCTTATAGATGGGGGGGGGGGTGGCGAAGATGAAGTACCCTCTGGAAATGATACTTTGTACCCAGCTGTCTTTTGTTATTTCTTGCCAGGTGTCTGGGTACAAAGATAAGTGACCCCTGACCACCTCCAGAGCAGGACAGTCAGGCCTTCTTTCAGGAGCGCTGATAGGGTTGCCCAGAGAAGTGATCTCTGTCACCCTGATGTTGTGGACCCCCCTCTGTCGCGAGGGCAGCGTCTTCCACTATTACCCCCTCCTCTGCCTTTGGAGGGGGGTTCACCGTGTGTGTCCTGAAAGGCTCCTTGGGCTTTCTGGAACCACATTTTCTCCCCTTTGACCTTTGGGATAAGGTCAGGTAGGGGTGGAAAAACAGACTCCGATGGCAGACAGAGTCTTTCCCTCCTGTTCACACCTGGTCAAGGTTTCCTTCACTTTAGGCCCAAAAAGAGATGAGCCATCAAAGGGGGTGTTAATAAAGGATGACTAGTAGGGCTCCATGAAGGTACACAAGTGCATCCAGGAATGTCTTCTAAGAGCGATTCCTGTACCCGCTGCCCTACTCGTTCTATCAGCTGGATAGGATATGAGATGCATGGACAAGTTGGCAATAGAATTTAGTGTAGAAAGCTGGGCAGCAACTTTGTCAGAGGCACCTGCAGCCACTGTACCCCGAAGAGCATCTCCCAACTCCTTAAGGAGATCTCTCTGCAACCTAGTAAAATGGGTTAAGTAGTTCAGTGAACGGAGAGCAAAAGTCACTGAACTGAATATGCTTTTCCCATATCTATCCATAATCCTAGACTCTCTGTTAGGAGGATGGATAGACGAGGAAGTCTCAGACATTTCCTTTTTGGTGGCCGCCCCCACCACCATGGCATCAACTGGGACTCCTTTGGATAAGAAAGTTTTGTCTGGTGGGGCTGATATAAAATTGTTAGGCCTCCTAGGGACAGGCTTCATGGACTCCGGTGACTCCCACGCCCTTCGAGAAACCAACTGCATGAGCTCATCGAAGGTCAGAGACACCCAAGAGGTGGAGGGTTGAGACCCGAAAGCCTTCAGGAGAACTGACTCATCCTCAGTAGAGCTTTTGGACTGCCAGTCACCCCCTTTGCCTAAGGATCTCGAGTATCTCAGCAAAGGAGATATCCTCAGATGGGGACCCTTCTGACTCATCCAAGTCAGTGTCAGATGTTAAAGACTCCTGTGGGAAGTCCGTGTCTCCTCTTGCACAATCTCTTCCTGGGGACCTCCTCAGTGGGAGCCTCTGGGGAGGTCTCGGAAGAGCAGGAGGCACCCAGTGAGGCTACCTGAGGCTCTGGGTCTTTATGCTTAGCCTGGATGAACGAAGCAGAAGCAGACACAGGTGCTTTAGGGGATGAGGAAGCAAGACCTGAAGTTGAGGATGTCCTTGGAGACAGAGCTCTCCTCATAGCTTCAAAGGCACCCTGGCTCCGATGGGAAGAAATCAATGGATCTGAGGAAACCGTCAAACCCTCCCGCACCGAGGCAGTGGGCTCCGAGCCGGAAGTAGGAGCCGAGCTCATCTGAGCCGAAGCCCTGAGAGGAAGAGTCAGCACTGACAAGCCAGTCCGACTAGCCTCCCCGGATCTGACTGGAGAGTGTCGGCTCTTAGAGTCCCCGGTCGGCGCCGAGGATGTCAGAGTGGATGGAGCCGAAAACACTGGTGCAAGTCTCGGCTCCGAAGGCTCCACAATCAGCAGATCTGCTTCTTCTGGCTCCCAAGGGCTAATACAGCTCAGAGGAGGAGTAGCAAAAGCAGGAGAAGTGGTCTTCGGCTCCAAAGCCACCTGGGTTGGAGCCAACAACGATTTAACAAGGCCTGGTGCCTGTAAAAGCTTCTGCACCAATCGATCGATATCGAAATCTGAAAGGCTGACAGATGATCTAGATGAATGCACCGACAGTGCCAACTAGAGCAATGATGACTGAGGCACTTCAGATACTGGCTCCAAGGCTGTGGGCCGGCTCCAAAAAGAGAAGACAGTCTGCTCCGAAACGTGTGGAACCGATGTCTCATCAGATTTTTTTTATTTAGATTTTTTTGAGTTCTTAGATTCAGTAGATGATTTTGAGGACTTAAGCATTTGCTGGCAACATCCTGGTCACTCAATGCCTCTTGAAAGGGGTGTTTTAGTAAACCCCTATCCATCAATTTCCTTTTCCTCTCTAAAAGCACCCAAGAAAAAAAGGAATGGCAGATAGCACAAGACTCTTGCAGGTGGATAGCCCCTAAACAATATACACATGTAACAGGCCCATCAGTGACTGACATTTTCTGGTTACAGTCCGGACATTTTTTAAACCCAGACTTGGGATGCTTGTCCTTATCATCTGCCATAATAACACTCTAACTGATGCAGATCCAAAAACACTGAGAAATAAACAATAAAAGGCTCTGAATACATGCACACACACACAGAGCCTAATGTATAAGTATTGAAAAACTATATAACTACTGTAGAGTAAATGTAGCACACACACAAACTAACTAGGCCGAAAAACGAGGTCAACTATCTAAAGAGTAAATACAATAAGTGAAATATCACAGCAAAAACCTCTAATACTATAATGCTAAGTGCTATAGGATAAGCAAGACACACTCAATTCAACTAGGCCAAAAACAATTAGGCTGACTATCTAAAGACTAAAAATAGCAGGAATGTGATATCACATAGGAAGGGGAAAGCTATAAAAGCTGACTATCTAACTAGTTATGAAAAATACTAGAAAAGCTATGTCTGAAAGCTAGTAAATAGAAAAATTTCAAAGTTACTGGCCCGAGCATACACTGGAACCTCCTATCAGATGCCGCGGCAAACTAGATTTGAGGTAATTCACAGTGCATCATGGGATAGGTGCTTGGCCTCAAGCTACTGGAAGACCTCGAGCTTTGCATATGGCTGTACCAAACCCATCAGTCAAGAATGAATGGCGAGATTGAACAACTTCCCATCAAGTCTTATCTACAATAGCATGTACATCAAAAACAGTATTAAAGAAATAACCATCATGGGAACTAAACCCATATTTAGGGGGACCAGTTAGTTTGCCTTATTAATTAATCAGATGAGCTAAGTGACAGAACAGCTAAATAAAGACTTTAAAAGGAATATTTATGGAAAATGGATCACAGCTACATGTGCCCCTTCCATAGGAATGTAAATAAACACTGTGGATTATGACACTTACTGTACGCATTCTCTGGCTGTGTCCTCACCTTGGCAACCCTCTGGCAAAGATCCTTAACAGGTCATTGTAACAGTGGTGAACCTGCACTCTAGTCTGGTAAATACCAATGCAATGTCAGTGCTACCTTGCAATCCAGTTCCAGATGTCAATCGTAGAGAAATTCTGTGGTCTTGCTCACATGCGATGCTCCACTCTAGCGTAAATGGTCTAGTCTCCTCCTTGATCCAATTTGGCACCCAGATGCACCAAAGCCTCCTCACAGTAGCCATGTTGATGATGATCTTAAGATTATCAATCTTCCAAAAACTGCTCACTGAGGTCCCACTCAGTTCTCAGTTAGCAATGGTTTGACCTGTAAATGTATCAAGATCACATTTCAAACGTGGCGCTTAAAGGATGATATCAGATCATTAGAGGGTGATGGGTGCATGCTACACATGGTCCCATTTAATGATATCTATTGGGTACTTGCACAGAGCACCTTCTCATTATGTAGAGCTACTGGTTAATGCACTAAATTAAGAGAACTTACGCGGATGTGTGTAAATAGAATTCCAAAACCTTGAATGTTAATGAATCTCAGTAATTATGTACGGCACAAATGGGATTTAAAAGCTGTGTGCACATAGCTGGTCTTACTTTCAGGTATACCTGACTTACAGGTAGCTTCAAATGCAGATGTGGCATCTGCTGGCACTGCTGCAATGGGATATATTTCTCTCCTTATGTTTTTAGGAAAATTTGTCTGCAATACTAAATGCATGTGACTTGCTGAAGGGGTGTAGGACTGAACTGTATGCATATGGCTATGTCTGCATCACTAACAAGCAGGTATTCCATATATGCAGTTGTACAGATAAATGTGAAGAGCTCCAGTGAAGCGTACCTAAAGGTGCACTGACAAAATATCCTTCTATATTGCTGGTGGCCCTCTGCATTCTTTGGTATTCTTACAGGAACTGATGTGTTTTGAGAGTATCAGTATGTTGCATATTCTTTGATTATTTTATGGATATTCATTGATACTTTGTAATACATGTACTATAAATAGTGCTACAATAAAAATATATCTGTGTTCAGGTCTAGCTACCTTGTACTGTCTATGGTATGTTTATGGATAACAAGGCTTTCCAACAGTTTCTGTAAGTTGAACAATTGCTACTGTATAGAAACTTTCTGTTAAGAGTAGTATAGTAGTAGTTGTTCCTGAATTTCATTTTATATAGACAAAATGAGGATAGCATTGACTGCTCACTGTTGATTCTGTTGATATGTAGCTATTCATGCATAACAGTTCATGGTACTATGACTGCTTGTTTTCCATAAGTTTTCTCTATAGCCTCAAGCTGCATAACATCTAGTGGCAGCACATGTCATTATTAGGATGTGTCTCATGAACTGTGGTGGTGTCTAACAGCCATCCAACATTATTGGTTTACACATATGTTATGATGAGTATGTTAATATGTGAAGTGCATTCATATTGTACTGATCATGTGACAGAATGGTGTTGTGGTTGGCCTTCCACTACTGTGATAGTGTGGGTTTAAATTCCACATACAACCTCTACAGATATCACAAGTCATGGTGTTGTTAAATATTCAGAAACTGTTTTCATACTGTTTTATATATTGCAGTGCACATGAATGGAGAAAAGGTCAATTGACATATGCTGTTGCCATAATCATGTCCATATGTGGGCTACCGTATGAATCTAACCATGTACATATAACTGTCTTCCAGATGGCAAACAGACCTAACAGCGACAATTTTTCACCACAGGGGAATGAAATCATAACTGATGCTCGTGCCAGCATGGACACAGACTCCTTGGATGGACTATGAATACTGTTTGGAGGAATGAAGTGTATACTGACCTTACCAATGTGACCAATGCTTTGAGAGGTCACAATAGATCTCAGAAGGCTTGTTGCTGACAGTGATGACATGGCAGTAACATGATCCTTCGTGCAGCCAACAGGATACACTGGTATGAGAGATCGAGGGATGCCACCATTGAATCCTCCAGATGATCTGACTCCATTTTTGGTGTTCTTGCATACAGCAAGTGGCGAGTGATGTATACCCAGTGGTGGAACTGAGGCATTTGTACCAGGCCGCACATGTATGTGGTACTTTGCAGAACACTGAAAAAAAAAAACTTCTCCTCTTTACCCCAAAAACTCATACCCCTAACAAATTATCTTTCAAAATCATTACGGCAAATGGCACTGAAATTGAATTAGATCACTATACCAAACTATTAGGAGTCATAATAGACGATAATCTTAAATTTGACCTCAGCATCCAAAGCAACATCAAGAAAACTCATCAAAAACTAGGCATGCTGTATAGAAACAAACATTTTCTGATCATACCCACTAAAGTTATTTTAGTCAAAACCTACCTTCTGCCCTCCCTACTCAATGGAACCCCAATTCCATAAAAAACAAACTTAAAAGCTGCAACAACAAAATTGCCAAGCTTGCTACAAATTCATCCTCCTTTACCCATGACTATAAAACTCTGCATACCCTTAACTGGCTGGAACTCCCCGTCTACCTTTCCTACATTCAACTTATAACAATACATAAAATCACACACATACCATTAGCCTGCCCATACCCCTTTAATCGACATATATTTCCCAAAAAGAACTCTTGGATCAGAAGAAAAACAACTTCACACCATAAATAAACCAAATAAATCCCCTGGACAAAGCCTATACTCATACTCAGTAGAAAAAATGAACTCCATACCTCTAACCATTATTTCTAGCCCACCCACCATTAAATGCTCCCTAAAAGAATACTTTACAAAATCATGGACCTGTTCCCGCACAAGTACTGGCTGAACTTACTATACTTCACTCACCTCCTTCAACCTAAGTCAAACCTCACAGCCCTCTGCAACCTCCTAGTCCACTCCTTTCTTTTGTTTTTCCCACTACCTTACCTTATCGAATTTTTCTCTGCAGACTTTTCCTTTGCCTCTTTCTCCTTCTTCCCTACTCACCTAAACTACCTGAAGACACCCTACCCTGCACTCTTCTTATATTCTCCTTTTCTCCATCCTTACTTTCTTCTTTACCCTAATATGAACACCCACTCTAATACTAAGACATCACTCAATTTCCTTTCACTGTGTCTAATCATGTAATCTCTAATAACTCTTTAAATATCATATTAGAGTTGTTTCAGATCTCACTTATCACATATTAATCTATGTAACAAATAATAGGACTATTGCATTACTGTTTTATATTATACTCTACTATGAAACATATGTTCTATGTTTTTCTCATTGCAACAATTTTTCACTCCAATGTTTTGTAACATTACGCGATACTTTGTTATTTAAAATATCTGTAATTGATTTTTTATGATGATTGTGGAGCTTTTCTCCCCCAGGCCTCCATTGAAAATGGCCACTTTTTGGCCCAGTTGGATGTTCCCGATAAACAGATGTCAAATAAATAATTGTTGCATATAGAGTACCTCAATACAGATTGTTGTAGCATGCATATTCACGTATTGTAATTTTTGTGTTGCAGCAGCAACAGAACTGCACCATCCACATGGGGGCACACATGCTGATGACAACCAACTCAAGTGTAATGGCATGTTACCATACAACTGCAGTACACACATAACACTTACAGCAATATGTGTAACATTGTCTGTATTCATTTGCACAGGTCCATCCACTTCTGCACAGCAGCAAGACAGGACAGGTGAGTGTCTCCATATACTGTTGCTGTGACCATTACCTCTTATTGCTCCTGCCACCTGTCATGCCAGTGGTGTAGACTGACATTTTGATATTTCCTGACCACTGTAATCTACAGATACATCTTTAAGAGATATGAGCCATGCAGGTGCACCTACAGACAGACCAGGTATGGCTTCCCCCAATGTTCTTAGGCTGCAGCACTGTGTAGCACATCTGTATTGCATGAAATTAATGTCACTGTTTTTCATACACAGGGACATCTGGCCAACATGTGCACCATATGTCACATGAGTATTTCCACATCCTGTAACTGCAGTGTATATGCTATCATGTACCTCTGCTTGCATACCCACATGTTTTGCTTTGTTTTTATTTTCCCACTACAGGATCTGAATTACAACAGATGATACATTCTCCACACTGGGAGGGTGCAAATGGTATGCTATTTCCTCTGTTTCCTGCAGGTCAGTGCTGTTACTCCTATTGTTGTCCTGCATTAATACTGTGTCCTTCTACTCCTTTTATCCTGCAAAGGACAACTGCCATACAGTTTGGGCTAGAAGGTGATGGTCATGTGGATGAAGCTGTAGCCGCAGATGAGGAGGAAAGCATGCCCAGCCATTCTAATGATGTGAGGACATCAGATGTTGGACATGTTGATATCTGATCACCACACTCCCGTGTTGAGTCTGCTGGTGATGTTGACACCTCCACAACAAAGCCATACTGCCTGGTGCACTACACATAGGTATCTAGCTGGTATGCATTGGTACATGTCAGAGGATGTCTGCCTACTCTTACAGGCGAATGAACATTCCCAGCAACATCATGGCACTGACATTCATTAACTTGCCCATACCATGGATCGTTTTGGACACCAGCTGTGTGTGCTGCATGAAGGACAGGAGCACAGAAACGGTGGGGTCATAGCAGCACTGGGTTCTCAAAATGAAAACATGTTATCTCTGGCATGACTGTTGAAACCCTGGTTATGGCAGTGCTGCTGCAGTGCTGTAGTATGAACCAGGTTTTGCATGCCCTGGCTGTACATAGCCAAATGCCACATGGGAGAGACAGGCCTCTTCTCAGTAGAAAAGCCCTTGCCCCATTGGGCATCAATGTCTGTGCTGCAGCATGCATGCAGATCTCCTGCTGATCAATCCAGTGTGGACCCAGCAGTCATGACCAGTCAACTTGCACCCATATTTCTTCCCACAATATATCTCCACATGCAGGTGTCACCCAATCAGTCTCCACTGTAGTGCAACACTGGCCAAATGTTTTCATACATGGAAGGGGCAGCCAGGACCATGGTGTGAGCTGTCACTGTGGGCACCCTAGAGTGCATTAAAAAGAAGTTATGTTCTTACCATTACTTTCCATCTGTGTTGTGGATCTTCATAAATTCATTACTGATGGGTATCGGTTCTGTCCTCGGAACTGAGTCAGCCGTTATAACAAGCTCATGCCAGCCAAAAAACTCTCGAGCTAAGCTTACCCATAGTGCCCCTCTCTCTATCACTTCAGATCGAGTTTGCCTGTAAGAAGAGAAGAGAGAAAGCAGAGGCTTTATCTGAGCAACCTCCCTGTCATAAGGTAGGACCAAAGCCAAACCAACAGGAGTCTTTCAGAGGGGGATGGCAGGTGGGTTGTAATGAATGAATGAAGATCAACAACACAGATGGAACATTATGTTAAGAACATAACTTCTTTATCTGATGTTGTTAATCTTCATTCATTCCCTAGCTACTTTATTTCCTGGGAGGCCCTATGGAAGGATATTCCTAAGCACCACTAAACCAAAGGAAGCTCTCCTCCTGGAGACCAAATCTAATTTGTAATGCATGATAAAGGTGAGGGGTGGCCCATGTTGCTGCTGCACAAATGTCATCCATGGAAGCTCTTGCATGGAAGGCAACAGATGTTGCGACTGATCTGGTTGAATGCTCTTTGACCTTAGATAGTAGAAGAGCTTTGTTTTGTTGCTAGATAAAGCAAATGCAATCTCTCAACCATTTAGATAGAGTCACTTTGGAAAGAGATCTTCCCAGTTTTGGTCCTGAGAATGATACGAATAACTGGTCAGATTTTCGTAGTGATTTAGTCCTGTACAAGTAGAATCACAATTGTCTATGCACATCAAGCAAATGTAGTGAATATTCTCCTTTGTTAGAAAAAATTGGAAAGAAAACTGGCAGATCAATTGTTTGATTAATAGTCAAATTGGAAATAACTTTGGGTAAGAAGTTGGGATTAGTCCGGTGTGATACTCTGTCTTTATAGAAAACCATGTAAGGACGTTTTATGCTCAAGGCTTGCAGTTCAGATATTCATTTTCATGAGGTAATAGCTGCCAAGAATAAAGTTTTCCAGGATAAAAATTTTATATCACAAGTGGCAGCAGGTTTGAAAGGAGGGCAAGTCTAGGATTGTAGAACTAGTGTCAAATTCCAGGACTTGATTGGCTCTTTGAAGGGTGATCTAACATGTGTGACACCTTTCAAAAAGGTTTTACAAAGATGGTGAGAAATCAAGGATGAGTCCTGGAAGCCATTGTGGAAGTTAGAGATAGCCACCAGGTGTACTCGAATAGTTGAAGCTGCTGCTCCCGAATGGATGAGGTTTGATAAATAGTCCAGTACCAAAGTAAGAGGAGCTGAAAATGGGTCTATTTCCTTCCCTCAAGACCAAATTATAAATCTTTTCCACTTGCTGAGATAAAGTTTCCTGGTGGATGGTTTATAGGAAGCCAGAAGAATGTGACGTACAGGGGAGGATAGATTATTTTGCCTGGCAATTATCAGAAGTGGATGGACAAGCTGTCAGCTTGAGGCTCAATATGTTTGGATGAATCAACCCTTGTGGGTGTGACAGCAGTTCCAGAGTTGGATCCAGAATCCATGGTTGATGTACTGGTTAAGGCCAAAGAAAGGGAAACCAAACTTGTCGGGGACAATAGGGTGCAATGAGGATTACTCTGCTTCTCGATCAAAGAACCTTCTTTAGAAATTGTGGGATCAGTAGAAGGGGAGGGAAAGCATAAAGAAGTCCCGTGGGCAAATCGTGTACTAGACTGTCCCTCGGGGACTCCCCCTGTGGCGGAATTAGGGCAAAGTAGCTGCTGCACTTGTGGTTTGCGGGGGATGCGAATAGGTCGCAACAAGGCTGGCCCCAGTGTCTGAAGATCTTCGCAGCTATGATAGGATTGAGGGACCACTCGTGAGGCAGGAGAATGCATCTGCTCAGTTTGTCTGCAATTACATTAGAATCCCCAGGAACGTGCATTGCTATCAGAAAGCAGTTGAAAGCTATCGACCAATGCCAAGTTCTCATGGCCTCTCGACACAATGGGTAGGACTTGGCTCCTACTTGTTTGTTGATATACCAGACTACTGACATGTTGTTGGACTGGATAGCAATTGTCCCTGACAGGAGGGCAGATTCAAATGCTTGCATCACTAGAAGCACTGCCCTCAGTTCTAGAACATTGATATGCAGTCTGGCCTCTATGAGTGACCAAGTGCCTTGGACTATTTTTCCCTGGAAATGCCCCACACTCCATCAGGGAAGTGTCCGTGGTCACTATGGCCTTGGGCAGAGATGGGGAGAAAGGACAACTCCATAGGTCTTTTTCTGGCTTCATCCACCAAAATAAATCTTGCTTGCATTGATTTGTTATGAAGATCTGAAAGAACATTGGATGAGTCAAAGGGGACCACTGTGTTAGTAAAAGTCACTGTAGACACCTCATTTGTAGTCTTGCCAGGGGAACTATTGTAATTGATGCTACCATTGATCCTAGTTGTTGAAGGACTGCCCGAGCTGAAACTTATCCTGAGAGTTGAGACCTTTGTCTTTCTAATCTGTGAAGTGGGAGGGAGACTAGGCAAGACTGACTATTGAAAGTTGCACCTATGAATTTCAGAGTTTGAGAAGGAGTCAACTTGCATTTCTCCTCATTTATTGAGATCCCTAAGGATTTTGCCAGCTTTAGGGTGTAACGTAAGGCTGTAACCAGTAGACGCATGGTGGGAGCGGTAAGGAGCTAATCATCTAAATACAGAAACACCCAGAATCGTTGCAGTCTGAAGTGAGCTGTTACCACTGCCATGCATTTGATGAACACTCTGGGGGCCATAGAGAGACCAAAGGACAGCACTCAGAATTGGTAGTGACTGGCTCCCAGCCAGAAGCAGAAGAATCTTCTGGAGCATTTGTCCATTTTTATGTGGTAATATGCATCCTGAAGATCTATCGTGCACATCCAATCATCTTTCTCTAGAAAGGGTAGGATAGACTGAACCGTGACCATCCGGAATTTTGTTTGTTTGACAAATTTGTTTAGGATGCTGAGGACCAAGATTGGCCTCCAGTCTGATGTCTTTTTTGGCACTAAAAAGAACCTTGAGTAAAAATCTGGATCCTATGTGGTCTGGTGGGACTGCTTGGATGACTCTTTTTAGGAGCAGCCTTTGTATTTCTTGAGCTCCTGCTTCCCTTTCACTGGATAGAACGTCAGGAATATGCCTTAGTGGCCTTGGGTAAAGATTGAAAGGTATGTGATAACCTCTGGTAATTATCATCTGCACCCAAAAGTCTGTGGTTATAGTTTGCCAGGCAAAGTTGTGCAGAGAAAATAGTCCCCTGACTGCTTCCAGAGATAAGCAATCGGGCCACTCTTCAGGAGCGCTTTTAGGGCTGTCCAGAGAAAGAATCTCTGGATCCCTGATTACGCAGACCCCTCTGCCTCTGTAGAGGCGTCTTCCAGATGAGTTGCCCCCTCTACCCCAGGGGGTAAACTCACCACGTATGTCACAGAAAGGACCCTGGGACTTCTTGTACCACATCTTTCCACTCGTCTGATTCCTAGAGTAGGATCGTTGTGTGGTGGAAAGTTACACTCCCATGGCAGACAGGGTCTTACTGTCCTTTTCACACCTGGCTAAAGTGTCTTTTACCTTTGGGACAAAAAGAGAAGAGGCCTCCATGGGAGCGTTGAGAAAGGAAGACTTAAAAGTGTCCACAAAATCGTATAGGCGCATCTAGGCGTGACGTCTCATGACAATGCCTGCATCCGGTGCTCTAGCCTCCCCTTTGATAGTATGAGAAATCAACTGCATGGACAAGTTAGATACAGATTCCAGGGTGGAAAGCTGTGAGCAACTTTGTTGCGTACCAAGTCAGAACCTGCTCCTGCTAAGGTTCCTGAGAGTTCTGAGATTAAGTCTCTCTGGAGTCTGGTAAAATGTGCCAAGTAATTCAAGGACCGAATGGCAAAGGTCGATGAAGAATACACCCACTTCCCTAACCTATCTCCCGAGATTCCCTGTTTGGGGGATGGACAGTAGGGCTCTCCTCGGTGATCTCTTTCTTAGTGGCCACCACCATAGTGTCTACTGGTAAGCCTTTGGACCAATGTGGGTTGTCCTCTGGTGAAGAAAGAATTTTGTCTGGTCTCCGGGAAATAGGTTCAATGGTGTCAGGATTCCTCCAAGTGTGCTGCATGATGAGCTGAACTAGGTCATTTATGGGCAGGGGTCACCCAAGAAGTACAGGGTCGAGAATGGAAAGCCTGCAAAAATACATACTCCTCAGAGGAAGAGTTGGTGGGCTTCCAATCTCCCCGCTGCTTTAAAATTTCCAATATGTTTCCAAAGGAGACATCCTCAGGGGCGACCCTTCACCTTCATCGTATTCTGTATCTTTAGGAAGGGATTCCTCGGGGGAATCCAGGTGCTTCCTCTTGCATGATCTCTTACATGGTACCTGTTCAGTGGGGACATCTGAGGAGGACTCTGAAGAGTGGGCACCTTGTGGAAGGGTATCTTGAGGTTCCCGTGCTCGATGTCCTAGAGTAATGGACTGTGTCAGCTGCAGTTCACAGGACAGATATATATGGGTCTTCGGCACCGAAGGAACCAGCTGTGACCCTGCAGAGGCAAGTAGCCTCTCCATCACCTGGAAAGTGAGCCTACCTGAAGAGGGGTGGGAGGCCAGAACCGAAAAAGCCAACCTTGGGACCGGGGTGACATTCCACACCAACAAGCTCACCCCTAGGAAGGAGCCACAAGAGGACTCAGTGCCACCAAGACAATTGGAACCGTAGTAGATGGTGCCATAGAAAAAATAGGTGCCATACTAGGGGTCACAGTGACGACAGCCCAGTCATGATCCTGATGATGGCTCGGTTCTGAGTGAGTCGATGGCCATGGGGTAGGCTCTGGGGATCATGGTAAGGTTTACCAATAGTACAGAAGAAGCTGGTACCAGGATATACGTCGGTATTGAGGGCTCTGATACCTCCAAGAAGGTCAAAGGAGGAATATATGTCGGAGTCTGTGGAGAAAATTCCTTGGCTCTGGGTGGAAGGGAGGATTTGGAAGGAGTTGGAATTCCTCTGGCTGTCAATAGCTGATCCACAAGTCTCACTATGTTGAATTTCGAAAGGCTCCTGGAGGAGCGAGTTGACATCCCTGACAGAGAATCAGGACATTCTAGAAAGGGACTGCACTGTTGTCCAAAAGAAGGGATCTGCCAATGGGGAATATAAGGTCTGAGGCAATATTTCACCTTTTGGCACCTTGTTCAAAGGACCAGTAAGATGTATAGGAGGAGGGTAGTGATTTGAGTTGGGAAAACTATTTTTGGTGCTGAAAGGGGTATCTGTACTGTAGTAGTAGTAGTTTGTACTATAGAAGATAAAGGTTTTGGTGGTTCCATAATCATGAGTGGTACCATAGTGGGAGCATGAGGCATTGGTGCGGAGGATGGTACCGTAGTTGATGGCTGAGGCCATCACACACCAAACGAAATCTGAGGTGATAGAGAGAGGGGCACTATGAGTAAGCTTAGCTTGAGAGTTTTTTGGCTGGCACAAGCTTGTTATAATGGCCGACTTGGTTCCGAGGACAGAACTGATGCCCATCAGTAAAGAATGAATGAAGATTAACAACATCAGATTGTAATACTGACAGTTGATCCACTATGTCTTGTAGTGTCAGTCTGACCCAGTGGCGATGATGAATGCTGTGCAGACCTCTGACAATTTCATCTATCTGGGGTTGTTGTGAAGTCTGATGCCATGACAGTATGTCACTTTTACTGACCTAGGTGACTCCATTCAGTAGTTGATACTTTTTCCCTACTTTACATTGCTGTGTGTTAAAAGTGATGTTGACAGCAGTTCTGCAGTATGTCATGACTTGCTTTCCTGTTTGTATCATTTGCTATTGAAGAGATAGGGATGGGGCTCACAAACACATTTCCCTTGTTGTCTGCCATACACACATGCACCACTATGAGCCTGTATGCATACCTTTGTCGCTTATAACTTGACACTTATCTCCACTTGTCTTACCTGGTAGTTGTTGAGCCTTATCTACCTCTAACCTTGGCACATTTAAGTCTTCCAAGGCCTTCGACACCATCCCCCACTCTGGAATCATAGATAAACTTACTAAACTGGGCATTAATCCCTATGTCACTTGATGGGTTGCCAATTGGCTTACTGACAGAACCCACACTGTAAAAGTAGCCATCTCCAAATCCAGCTCCAGACAAGTGACAAGTGAAGTACCTCAGGGTTCAGTCCTGGGACCGCTCTTGTTTGGCATCTACTTCTCTGTAGTACAGGCCAACACTAAGGGACTCTGGCTAATAAAGTTCGCAGATGACTGCAAACTGGGAGCCATTATTGAATCCCCAAATGATGTGGATATTCTACAAAAGGGCCTTACAGAAACAGATGCTTGGTGCCAGAGCCATGGGCTCAAGCTCAATGCCAAGAAATGTATAGTTATCCCCTTTGGGAAAAACCATGTACCCATGAACTACCACATAGGTGGCAGTACACTAAACATTGAAAGTGTGATAAGAGACTTAGGGACACAGGTGGACAGTGGTCTCACCTTCGATAACCACATCGCCACAACAGTCAGGAAATCCTTCTATGTGGCACACCTCATCACTAAGGGCTTTACATCCCGAAAAAAGGAGGTCATTGTCCCACTGTACTCATCCCTCATTAGACCCATTATAGAATACAACGCCCCATTTGGAATGTACCTCAAGACATCTGCAAGAACTGGAAAGGCCGCAAAAATACCTCACTAAAAGAATCACAGTCCTAAAGCAGATGCCGTATGCTGACCGTCTAAAAAAACTCCACCTATACTCAGTCGCATATCGTCTACTCAGAGGCGATCTCTGCTTAACATACAAGGCCATGTCAAACCCATAGCTGTTGGACATGCTACACTTAAAGAAATCCCAATCCCTCAGAGACACACGCTCAAGGGATCTAAACCTTGTCATCACAATGAACAAAACATGCTGGAGGGATACGTTCCTGACCCAGAGACTCCCCAGACTCTGGAATAGACTGCCTATACATGTCAAGCAGAGTGCCTCTTTGGCCCTCTTCAAAAGGAACCTTGATGACTGGATGGGAGATAGGAAAGTCACTCTGGGGATCACATCAGTCGACCTGCTAGACAGGGGTCCAGGGAAGTAAATACTGTGGGAAGAAATAGCCAGGGAATTGTTATGGCTAGGCTTGTATAGGCCCTAGGGCGGATAGCCTAGTACAAACCTATGAGTTGATATCTGTGTACTTTTGTACATGTGGCTTATCATGACTCAACGGTGTGTGTTGATGCTGCCGTGTTGCCTGAGCCAGGACTTATGGTCACATCCTCCATCCCCCATGCCTGTTTCTTCTGCCCCCATGTTCTCTTGCTCCTCCTCTGATAGCTATGGAATGTTATATTCAGACATCTGGAGTTCATGGGGTAGATCACCTCACACCTGCAGTGCACAGACTGCTGTGTGTGGTTGTTAGCATATTGTGTAGCGTGGTGCACACAGTTATCATTCTGATGTGTACTGCAGTGCATCCCTGGATGTGTCCAGACATCTGAAACTGATTTTCAGTACACCAGACACATGCTCTATGGTGCTTCTTGTTTTGACTTGCAGTCTATTGTAGACCTCCCCTGTAAGGCAGAATGGTTTTCTGTATGGAGTCATTAGCCACAGTTCAAGTGGATACCCATAGTCATCTATTGTTGGGAATGGGGAACACATATGTTGTCATCATGCATAATGTTGTCAGGGATGTAGTCAGCTTTCATCCTAGCTGTGTTCCTGTACTTACCATGTAGTAGCCCCTCAGGTATTTCACAATGTTGGAACATAGCCGTCAGATCACTTTCCCTCTATATGGCAGCATTGTGGACTCTACCAGGAAGTGCTGCCATGATATTTGTTATGCTGCTATGCTGCCGTCTGCTGTGCACACCACCTGACAGTTCAGTGATGGCCACCCCTTTCTGTTTATGTATCTTTCTGATTCTGGTTGCACAGGGGTCTTAACAGGAATGTGGGTGCAGTCTATTGCACCAAGAATATGGGGAAGTTGGTGATATTATAGAACTGATACATCACGTGTCTCTGCTCCATGAGTGTAGATGGGAAGTGTATATGTTCATCTACTTTGTACACATTGCTGCCATGAATTGTGTGAGGATGTGACTGGCAGCTATGTGTAACAGTCCTACAGCATCTACCATATATTGTTGGAATGTCCCAGATGCCAGTACATCTAGGCTCAGACAGACTTTGGTTTCAAGAGGTATGGGGTTGCCTCACAATTTACAAACAGACGTGTGGGACAGAAAGTTGTACACAGCCTGCACCAGCTGTCTGTCTAAGCAGTACCTGTCAACAATGTCTTGATCTCAGAATTGGCTTAGTTGTAGCCTGGTTCTCTGTCTAGCTTGCTATCTTCTAGGACACAGAGCCATATCATCCTGTATGGCTTGAAGTATAGCAGCCTGTTGCAATTCATTCACAGCAGCTTGCATTTTTTTTTATTCAGTATTGATTCAGATTGATTATGTGAGTGATAGCTCTTTTACTTGCTTTGCAGTATAGCATCCACAGAGGATTTTGGAAACAGAGTCGGTGAACACTTTGCAGCATTTTAGTTGCATAGGGTGCAGACATTGTGTTTTGGAATCTGATGGGCATGTGCAGAGTCTGTAATTATCTGTGCTGAAGAGATAAGTACTCAGTCTGATTCTGGCATGTCTTCTGAAATTGCATCTGCATTGGTTGTGCTGAAGTCTTCCTTCTGCATTTGGCACTGTCCGCAACTATTTTTTGGAATGCAGCCCAATGTTTAATGATTTAAAAGTTAAAGCACATATTATATTAAAAATGTTCTTATGCTTTTGAATGAGAAACCCATACCTGTCAGCTGCAAATGTGGGATCACAAAACTGATGTTCATTTTGTTGACCTCCATTTTCGATTTAAGTAATATATAGAAAATGTTAAGTATTCACACCTGTGAGGCAGTCTGAAAATAATCTCATACTTCCATGCATCAGGAGGTAAGATAGCTGTGCCACGTCTAGAATGAAATGTTGCTAAAATATTTTGTTGTTAAGTTTCACTGCTGTTAATTTTAATACCTTTTTGCATTTTGCATTTTGCATTTGTAACTACAGAAATGACACCTTTTATATACATTATACACAGAAATGCAAAGATGCAAAATGCTGGCTGATAATGCTAAGTTGTGTCTAGAAATACAATGTTTTACACCAAGTGTATTTGTACACAATCAGTGCGCTCTGAAGCCTCATGCGTCACAACACAGTTACTAGGATTCCAGGTAGGATTAGCCAATCACCAGTCCGTACAATGCACATGACTGCCTGCCACTCGAGTCTCAAGCACTTGAAAACTACTATCTCAAAGCCAGGAACTTGTGTCTTGTAGCTTGGGTAGGCTGCTGCTTATACTCAAACTCAAATATGAGTTTGGGCAAGCAGTCCTGAGGAGAGAGGGGGTATTAGGCTTAGGGAGCAGGAAAGAGTTTTAGGTTTAGGCAGCAGAAAGTGGACTGCAGTTTAGGGAGCAGGAAGGAAATTTTAAATTTAAAGAACAACTCCACCCTAAAACTCAAAAAACATGTTTTTTTCATTGTATCTTTGTTTACTGAGTTATTTTAATGCCTCAAAATCACTCCAAGTACTTATTTTACAATTTTAATGCGTCTCTGTCAAAAATGGCAGATTATGGGGCCTGCCTTGGTAACACAATCTTGTTTTCTTGCTTTCATTCCTTCTTCCCAGAATACATTTCAAGTCCTTATACGACTCATGCTAGACAGAAGGAAGTGGTAGTATTTTCTCATTCCATTAAGACAGAATGACAGGAATGTGAAGCACTGTCATTTAACACACCTTCTGTAACAGAGCTACCTCTATGTTTCACTGACTGGGCCTCATGTATGTGTCTGTCAGAGCTTGTTCTATGCTATAAATAACTGTTAGCTATTTCTAGCAAAAGAAAGTTGGTAAATAGCAGGCTTTTGTACAGGGATTCTTTTGTAGTCCTAAAAAATTGACAGACCTTCCCTCACACTCTCATGCTGAGATGTGAAAAGTCTCACTGCAGTAAATGATCCTTGCTGTACATTAACAGGTGACAAGTAGTAAGACTCCAAACTAAGTCTGTCTGCTGCTTCCCAATGCCTTCAATGGGAAGTTTTTTTTTTTCTCTCTCTCATGAATGATGCAGACTTTAAAATGTGCTTTACTAGTTCCTACTTTCTGCAGTTTGTTCTAAGTAGTGGGGATATTTGTAGCATTTCCATATTCAGGCTTGTATTTGGGCCTAGTGTTTGTGGAGGCTGTGTGTCTGAGCACATATTCAGGGACATCTTGGTTTAACCAAAGCCATCAGGCATTTCAGTGAGAGAGAATTGTTTGAGGTCATTGGCTGACTGAGGTCACCTGGACTACAGTTTAGACTAAGCACCTCATTGGTTCTTTTGAGATTTCTTTCTTAAAAACTGTCTCAAGTTTCAACTTTCTGTTACCTAAGAAGTTCAATTGTGAGTGTTCTGCCATTTCACACTGAGCTGATCGAAGGAAAGACACTGAGAAAACTCAGAGCTATAATATATAACATTAAGTATCCTGTTTTTTGTTTATTTTGTTCTTTATTTCTTTGTTATTTATAGCACTTTGTGAACTGTGTATTTTTCTAGCTAGTTTCACTGTGTGTGAGGTATTAACTGGAAATTGTCCACTTTTATTAAGCATCTGTTGGGCTGTTTGTTTCTGATAACTTGTTGCAGTTAAACTCTTTTTTCTAGAGGCTCCTTTAGCTGTTTAAAACTTTCATTTAAAGGCTCACTGCTGCTTTTCAGCTGTGAGAAACATTTCTGCGGTTTGTTTCCCACCCTCCCTCCCTGTTGGTATAGTTTTATAGTTGGTGGCTTTGCAGTTGCCCGCCCCTAGCGTAAATTTGATCTGGGACCCTCCTCCCAGTCTAGTGTCATTACCTCATTCTACCCAGTACAGGGAGAACATTTGAGAAGGCCAATCAGCTTAGTTTCTGCTACTCCTTTCTCTCTTTCCACTTAAATTTTTTTTTACTGTATTTGTGTTTCTTCCTACTTTATTTTGCTTTTGTGTCATCTTAAAAGTACTCAATTGTATTTATTACTGCTTGGTGTAACTCATTCTAAGCCTTTTAGTTTAAGCACTTGGGCTTCCGACCAGTTGTTTTACATTAAGAAGGTTTGTGGTCTGCACTGTAGTTTCAGAACAGGTAGCTTACATCCTTCTAAGTTGGGAACTGCTGATTGAGGGCTCAGTGTCTGTTATTCTAAAAGTGTATTAATTCTGGTTTAAGCACTTGGGCTTCAGGCCAGTTATTTTACATTAAGAGGGTTCGTGGTCTGCACTCTTGTGGGAGGAGAGGCTGGACTCTGCCCTTCTGAGCTGGGAATTTCTGGTTAAAGGCTTATAGTGCCTGCATATTTGAAGTGCTTCTTACTGAAATTGGTAAACCTTGTTTGCTGTAGCATAGACTAGATCCAGGCCTGCTGAATCTAGCTTTGTTTGTATAACTTGAGCACTAATCCAGGCATTCTTTAAAGTATTCAATTGTATTTATTACTGCTTGGTAGTAACTTGATTAAAGTGTAGCTATCATTCTAAGTCTTCTGGATTAAGCACTTGGGCTTCAGACCAGTTGTATTACATTAGGAAGGTTTGTGGCCTGCACTGTGGTGGCAGGACAGGTAGCTTACATCCTTCTAAGTTGGGAACTGCTGATTGAGGGCTCAGTGTCTGTTATTCTAAAAGTGTATTAGTTCTGGTTTAAGCACTTGGGCTTCAGGCCAGTTATTTTACATTAAGAAGGTTCGTGGTCTGCACTCTTGTGGGAGGAGAGACTGGACTCTGCCCTTCTGAGCTGGGAATTTCTGGTTAAAGGCTTATAGTGCCTGCATATCTGAACTGTTTCTTACTGAAATTGGTACACCTTGTTTGCTGTAGCATAGACTAGATCCAGGCCTGCTGAATCTAGCTTTGTTGTATGCTTGTTGTTTGTTTGCTTGTTATTTCCCTGAAACGCTAATTCCACCTAAAACGCGGCTTTTCAGCGCTTCTGTGGATTCCTAGTGATATCTGCATTGCTTACTGTACTTATTTCCTTGTTTCACTTGAAAGAAAGTTACTGTTTGTCGTTTTTACATTTAAGTTACCTGTAACGCATTGCATTTAAGTTACCTGGCACTTGCTCACTAAGTCAGCACTAAAAAATTAAAAGCACTACACCCTCACAAACTCCCCTTGAGTACCTTGTTCCCCATTGGCCCTTTTTTCAGTTATAAAGGAATTCCCAATACTATTCTAGCATGTCCAAAGGTCAGTTGTCAATCTACTCTCCGGTCCAGCTGGTGAATCTGGGAATTTTGAGGCAATGTTACAACTGCCTCATGTACACAGACAACCCTCTCCTCCGCCCAACAAATTCCAACACATGTAAGAGATGCAACCATATAGCCAAACTGGAGGCTAAGCTCTCTCAACTCAGTACTGGCATAACCAGTCAGGAGGAGAAGGAAACCACACTCACTACAATTCCAGTCTCACGTAGACCTACCACAACAGCAAACCAAACACATAAACACACAAAAACATACTCGGAGGCTCTAAATAAAAATCTACCTAAGCAGCAAAGACCTCCAAAGCAGACACCCAAGCAACCGCTACCCCAAAACAAAACATGTGCAACACATAGCTCACAAAGCCAGTGTGCCAAACAGTCACAGCCCTTAAGGCTAAACAACACACCTGATACAGTTGTAATAGGTGACTCTATCGTCAGGCACACTGACGTCCCGCTCACCAGGCTGAACAAGGAGAAGGTCACGGTGAGCTGCCTGTTGGGCACTAGGATCCACCACATAACACAAGCACTCAGGTCACTCCAAGGCAAGTACAAATATGACTCGGTCATTGTCCATGCTGGTGTGAATGACCTGAGACGTACCTCCCTGGACTACATGAAAAGAGACATAGAGGAGCTCTCTGAGCATGTAGCCCAGGCCGGTATGACCCTGACCTTGAAGTAGCATCTTACACTTGCCAAGAATGATGCCACAATATGAAGACAAGATGATCAATTTCAACAACTGGCTTAAGTATTGGTGTCATTCAAAGGGGATCCAATGCCTGTCAGCCTGGGATGACATGCTCGACAAGCCATGATGCTTCGCTAGGGACGGCTTGCACCTGTCTCCCCTGGGCTTTTGGATATTGGCAAAGGCTCTTGCTACCCCCATAGTGCCTTTTTTAGGCAAGGCTCAAACGACAAACCCACCTCCATAGGTATCACAAGGGATAAGAAACTAAGAGTAATTCTACTCAACGCCAGAAGTCTAAACCTCAAGATGCATGCACTCGAAACTCTCCTTAACATGGAGAACATCGATAGGTTATACCTCATACCATGCTTTTTGGCCCCAAAACTTGGACCGAACCACAAAAGGAGGGGGAGTATCAATATTCGTCAAAGATACCCACACCTCCAGGTTGGTGGCACAGCACGAAGCATCAGAGACTATCCATGTGCAACTAACAGTGGGTAAAACTGCCTTCCACTTTATAGCCTGCTACAGACCACCCTCCCAAACCCAGGAACCCCACTCGGCCTTCCTGAGAACACTGGAAAATATGAAGGTCTCTCCAAACACCATTATATTGGGCGACTTCAACTACCCAAACATAGACTGGGAGCATTACTCTAGCTCCAACACCCTAGCCCAAAGGTTCCTAGAATTTATAAACTCAAATGCTATGGAACAACTTGTTACCACTTCCACAAGAGGGGAAAACATACTGGACCTGATCATCACCATCATGGGGACTCTATGCTCCAGACCAGAAGTGTATCCCTTACTGGTAAGATCAGACCATAAACTAATCTCACTGGATATTCACATCCCGACCCCTCCCTCTGCCCAGAAAACCACAGTGAAAAACTTCTCTAAAGCAAATTTCACACTCCTCAAAACCGAGGTGGAATCCTTCAAAGTCCCCAGGCCTGTGGAAAATACAGCCCAGACTGCAGAATCCTTTATAAACGCATTCTATGAACACCTTCAGGAATGCATGGATCATGCAATCCCAAATAAAACCAAGACCCAATCCTCCAAAGGCAGACGTCCTGTCTGGTGGACCCCAGCCATAAACAAACTATACAATAGAAGGAGGAAGCTACTACATGATAGAGCAAAATCCCAAAAGGGAAGGCATCTCTGATCAGTATTAGCAAAAACTACGGGCACTCATAAAATCGTCTAAGGCCAGCTTCGAGAGAAAAATTGCACAGGACACTAAGGATAATCAGAAGGCTTTCTTTAGTTATGTTAGGAACCTGGGTGGGAATTCCCAGATATGCTCAGAATTAGTCCAAAATGACAAAAAATACACCAAACCCACAGACATTGCCAACATCCTAGCTGGCAGGTTCAGCAAACCCCCACCAAAAGGGCAAATATCTATCCCAGCAGAGTGCTGCCCCCCTTTCATCTCAGATGCTCAGGTAAGAGCCGCCCTCTCCAAAGCAAAAAACACAGCATCAATGGGACCAGACGGTGTCCCAGGCTGCGTCCTACATGAACTCCAAGAAGAGCTAAACCCAAACATAAAACTACTGTTCAATCTCAGCCTTACTACAGGATATGTACCCAAAGAGTGGCGTACAGCAACAGTGGTCCCTCTCCACAAAGGTGGTGCCTCAACAGA